>NW_008481953.1:1619-11564 GCF_000524495.1 Plasmodium inui San Antonio 1
GATGTCATCTCTTATCAAAGGAAGACTCCCCCCTTAGTACTGGTTCTTCGTACTTCTGATGCACACATCCTAATAGTTGTTGATTCATTAGACAAGAAACAAAAGACAACTCTAAACCCGGAATTAGAACAGTTCTTCCATCGGATTCACTAATTCTGGGTGACACTACTCATCCTTTTCATGGTAACTCTTGTTAGACGAAGGCTGATTCCTTCTTCACAGTCCCTCCCCTATAATATAGGACGATGTTATGACCCCCTCAAATTTTTCCACCTAATCCAGATATGACTTCGAAACCGGTATAAAAACTCATAATATACGTGTCTAATGATGATTCAACCACTCTAAACCCGAATTTCAAAACTTTCTTTTTTGACCCTCTCTACCACTAGTCTAATACCACGACTTAGGTTGGGGTGCTCCTTGGGGGGGTCAAAAATGGATTGTCAGACAACTTCCTAATTTTCGCTTAATCACACCACTATAGAAAGGGGGAGTCCAAAATGACTCTTTCTAACATCCTATATAGGTTTATTCTATCCTTATTCATGGGTCCAATCTTTATTGTCAACACCCCCTTCTTGGGTACATAATCTGTCTACTGGCTATTCATTCCTTATATAGGTTGATGTTATAGGTTGTTGTTCAATTTACACACATGCCATTGCAAAACAACCCTCTCAAGGGTCAATCTAAATCCGGGGTTCATCAAATTTTTTGACAAAAAACAACTTCTCCTGGTTGCCTAATCCATGGTTCTCAGTCCACTCCCCCTTACTATTCATAGTTGTTGGGGGGTTGGATATTTGGGTCACTTTAATTTTGATACCAACAACTTTTCCCTGATAATGCACCTCCGTGACGCTACTAATAAATGTAGATCGAAATATAGAACAAATCTAATGGTTGATGAAATGATTGTCCCAGTTCACCCCTTGTAAGGGCGTACTCCTATAACCTACTTATAAGACAACACCCTATAATTGGGGGGCTTGTTTCACCTTACTAAGGAAAAGGACACCCTTTCAGGGGGTGGTTTTCCTCTTTTCCGAGGGGACAGATCAATCCTAGGTGATAAAATGACAATTCCTCTAAGTCCGAAATTGGACCTCTTCTGGTTGGTTAATGGTCATTCTGTTGGTACCACTCCTTAGAAGGAAGGGACATCCCAACATGGATGTAGTCAAAGTTGTTCGATTCCATAGATTGACTCATAGATCAATTCTTCCTTGTTTAAGACGCTTCCTTACATCTAATTATGGGGTTAGAATGTTCCTATTGACTACCTCAGTTGGGTCAATCTAAGTCCTTTAACAACCATACATGGGTGGAATCATTAATAATGGACGGACAAATAGACTCATAAAACGGAAGATGGTACACATTTTAATACAATGCAGACTAAATTTGGACCCATTGGAACACATAACATATTGTTCGGGACAGAAATAACATATTGAAGGAATGTCATCCTACGGGGGTTGTAACCCTTTAGGGCATCCAGTTGCATACTTAGGGGGCGGTTCAAGGTTATATTTGACGGTGTTCACAGGGTTGGGACGGAGTTTATAATAGTAGGGGTCATTTTTCAACCCTAAACCTTATATGTATACCTTAACCCTATCGTACGTTGAACAGATAAGACCGGATGGCTTCATTATCAGACTCCTAGATGTCATTCAATCTTTCAGTACTTGGGAACCTATTTTCACGGAAAAAATTGTTCCTTTAGCTGTTTAAAACATGCATAACGAAATATCTATTCATATGGACAATCAATGGACACAAGTAAAAAATAATCATTGTCATATACAGATATACGGTAATTACCCATTATAACATTAATCACCATTTGTAAAAAATAAAACAACATGTAGTTTTTTCTATTCGTTGTCCCCATGAAATTAGTCATCAACCTACTGTTAAGAGGGTTTAGGCTGTCCGATGTCAATAAAATCTGCAACATAATAAATTCCATCCTGCCTCTTCTTCTTAGGAGAATTAATGACTCTTCGGTATAATCCTAGAATAAACGTACAAGTGGAATACATCTCGTTTTTCTTTTCATCGTTCCAAAGGCCTCCTTGAAATTTCTTGAAATAATAGTTCTCCTGGGATATACCTTCTCCTCCGCTAAAGACAGTAACCACTGCTTGTCAAATTTTTCGCATCAGAAGAATTGAAGGATTCATTACTCTTCTTCGTCTCAATTTGTTTCTAACAGTTATTCTCACTAACCTTCGACGGGGATATCGGATCCTCTGTCGGCTGTTCAGATACTTTTTCCTGTTTTTTTCGATCCAGCCACATTGGGAAAGGGAAGGTAATCTCTGGTTCTTTGAGTCGAAGACCTTCTTTTGTTACTTGGATACACATCATACTGCTCAATTCATTCTTTGTTAGTTTTGGGAGTCGATTTGTTGACTGGGAATTCCTTGGCCTTCTAGGCTTTCTGGAAGAAATAGTCCTAATTTCCTTTTTCGGACTCATTATTTCCTGCTATTGGAAGATTTGAAATAACACTAATCTCGTTAAACCCTTCTTCCTACAGAGTCGCTAAAGATTTTGTTCGTCTTAATTTATTCGAATGACACTAATCATGTTAAACACCTCCTTTTTTTAGTTCCCAAAATCTTCTTTGCTTTATCATTAATTGGAATAAGATGGATTTGCGTAAACAGTTGTTTTTTGTTCTGTACAAAATACTCCCCCCTCCGTAATTATTCGGAATGACACTAATCCGGCTAAACAAATTTTTTCGTTGCGTTGCTAAATATTTTCCGATTGATAATTAATTTGAATGATATTAAATTGTGGAAACAGTTGTTTTTTGCTGTGTGCAAAATATTGTTCTCTTCGTAATTATTTGGAATGAAGTTGCAAGAGTGCAACATTTGCCGCTGTTGTTGTGTAAAATAACGCACACATTCTAATTATTTGGAGTTACACTAATCGCGGAAAAAATTTCTCTTCTTTTTTTTCTTCCTTTACTTTCGCACTGTAATTACTTTTAGTGAAACGAATGGGGTTGAATTCTCCTTCCTTTTCCATTACGTTAACTATTTTTTTGCCACGGAATTTCTTTTATGAGGTTACGCGATTGGAACATTATTGCGTGTGGGTGCAAACTATTGCATTCTCTGGTAATTATTCAGAATGACACTAAATGAGGTGAACATTGGATGTCTTCGGATTCGTTTAATTATTTTTCCGCAACCGCATTTTTCGAATCACATTACCCCAGTGAATCATCCCCCTTCGATTTTGTGTGCAAAATATTGCCCTCTTTGGTAATTATTTAGATTTACACTAAATGGGGGGAACATTTGTTGCTTTGGGATTTGTTTAATTATTTTCCCGCACCTGCATTTCTGGAATCACATTACACCAGTGAATCATTTTCCTTGGTTTTCGTGGGCAAAATATTGCCTTGTCTGGTAACTATTCGGAATGACACTAAATGGGTTTCACATCCTCTTTCTTTGGATTCCTTTAATTATTTTCTTGTACACACATTTTGGGATTGACATTACACGTGTGAAATTATCTGCCGTTTTCTTTGGGTGTAAAAGATTGCCCCGTCTCGTAATTATTTCGAATGAAAGTAAAGGGGTTGAATATTGGTTCCTCTTCCATTCCATCAATTATTTCCTTGCACACACATTTTGGGAATGACATTACACGTGTGAAATTATTTTTCCTTTTCCTGTGGGCAAAATTTTGCTCCATCCTTTAATTATTCTGAATGACACTAAAGTGGTTGAACATTTGGTCGTTTTCCATTCCATCAATTATTTCTTTGCACACACATTCTGGGAATGACATTACACGTGTGAAATTATTTTTCCTTTTTCTGTGGGCAAAATTTTTGCCCGATTGGTAATTATTCCGAATGACATTAAATGGGTGGAAGATTTCTTCCTTTTTCATTTGTTCAATTATTTCGTTGCACACACATTTTTGGATTGACATTACACGTGTGAAATTATTTTTCCTTTTTCTGTGGGCAAAATTTTTGCCCGATTGGTAATTATTCCGAATGACATTAAAGGGGGGGAAGATTCGTTCCTTTTCCATTTGTCCAATTATTTCTTTGCACACACATTTTCGGAATGACATTACACGGGTGAAATGATTTTTCCTTTTCCTGTGTGCAAAATGTTGCCCCATCCTGTAATTATTTTGAATGACACTAAAGGCGTGGAACATTGGGTTGCTTGCCATTTGTTCAATTATTTCCTCGCACAGACATTTTTGGAATGACATTAAACTTGTGAAACTATTGTCCCTGTTTCTGTGGGCAAAATTTGTCCCTTTCTGCTAATTATTTCGAATGAAAGTAAAGGCGTGGAACGGTGGGTGTCTTGCCCCTGGTTCAATTATTTCCTTGCAGACACATTTTTGGAAGGACATTACACGGGTGAAATGATTTTTGCTTTTCCTGTGTGCAAAATGTTGCCCCATGCTGTAATTATTTTGTATGACACTAAAGGCGTGGAACATTGGGTTGCTTGCCATTTGTTCAATTATTTCCTCGCACAGACATTTTTGGAATGACATTAAACTTGTGAAATTATTTCTCCTTTTCTTGCGGGCACAATTCTTTTCCTTCTGCCGATTATTTCGAATCACACTAAAGGGTTGGAACATTGGGTCGCTTGTCATTCTTTCAATTATTGCCTTGCACACACATTTTTGGATTGACATTACACGTGTGAAATTATTTTTCCCTTTTCTGTGGGCAAAATTTGTCCCCGTCTGGTAATTATTCCGAATGAAAGTAAAGGGGTGGAATATTCGTTCCTTTTCCATTTGTTCAATTATTTCCCTGCATACACATTTTGGGAAAGACATTACACGTGTGAAATTAGGTTTCTTTTTCCTGTGTGCAAAATATTCCCTCCTCTGGTATTTATTCAGAATGACAATAAATGGGGGGAACATCCGGGGGGTTCCGATTTGGTCAATTATTTCCCTGCACACACATTTTGGGGATGATATTACACGTGTGTAATTATTTTTCTTTCTCTTGTTTGGGAAATATTACCTTTGTTGGTAATTATTCAGAATGAAACTAAAGGGGTTGAACATTTATTCCTTCTTTATTCTGTTAATCATTTTCTTGCACACAAATTTCTGGAATGACATTACACCTGTGAAACTACCCTCCCTTGTTATGTGGGCAAAATATTACATCCACCGGTAATTATTCTGAAGGATCTTAAATGAGTTGAACATGTGATTTCTTGGTTTCCTTACTATTTCCTTGGCACCCGAATTCACGGAATTAATTTACATGTACTGAATATTTGTCTGGTCATTTTCGTTTAATTTGGCTGTATTTGGAACATTTCCAATAAGATTAGACTGTCTGATCAGGCGCCTGTTTTTCCTTTGTCTCGTTGTTCCTTGGAGTTTTCATGATTCATACGCAATTCAATTTGCACATAACTTCCTCCAATTTTTGTTCATCATTTTGGGACCCTAAATTTTTTGGAATTAAATTAACCGTATGGTAAATTGCCCCTTGGCCATTTGGTTATTTTTTTGTTGCCATTTGGAGGCGGGTAATACAATTCATCAAATCAAACATCATGTTGCCTGTTTTTTCCTTGAATGCTCCTTGCCAAAGGTTCTTATGGAATAAAATCTTTCGCGCGGAACATTTTTCGCTTCCTTCTTCGTTTCAATTAATTGCCTGCTATAGGAGTGTTTGGAATAAAATTAAACGTAGGAAAAATTCTCACTTTCCATGTTCTTTTAACAAGTTCTTGGCCCGTGAAATTTTTCAATAATCTTAAGCGGAGGAAACACTGATTTGTTTTGGTCATCTTAATTTTTCCGGCTACTTCAATATATGTAATAAAATTACCCGCGTGGAAAACTTGCCTTTTTTCTTTCTTGGGAATTATTTGGGCTATATCAATATATGTAATAAAATTACCCGCGTCGAAAACTCGCCTTTTTTTGTTTGGGGAATTATTTCTGCTATGGCAATATATGTAATAAAATTACCCGCGTGGAAAACTTGCCTTTTTCTTTTGGGGGAATTATTTTTGGTATAGCAATATATGTAATAAAATTAAAGGGGGGGAATGTTCCTTCCTTGCTTGATTTTTTCATTACGATTTGTCATGATAATTTCTGAAACAATATTAATCCGGGCAAAAATCTTTCTTTTCTAGTTTCGGTTAACTATTTGTTGGGATTAGGATTTTTTGAACAATATTAAACAGATAAATCAGGTATCTTTCTTATTTGCCTGAAATATTTCTCATCGTGTAAATTCCCTTAATAAAATTAACATGGGGAATCAGTCGCTCTTTAGTCGGGAGTCAATTTATCTCTTACCTATAAACTTTTTGGATATTTTCACTTGGCTGGAAAATGGTTGGTCCTTCCTCCTGCCAAATATTCTTATCCTACAAAAGCTTTTTAGTTAAATTCAAATGTCAATTACTCCTTCATATCGGATTGTTCATTGCTAAATAATCCGCTAATTATCCATTTGTGGTTTAACGTTAGACCGGGAGAACAGTAGTTTTACTCCTACTAGGATAATAGGCTTCGATATTATTCATCTGACCTTCCCTTTAGTGTAATGCGGGGGGGTCACCTGAATTTATCAAAATACTTATACAGTGAGTACGTAATGATTCATTTATCAGTTGGCCCTTTACATACACCCTTGTTTTTCGACAATACCCCACCACGACCATGATAATAATCCGAAGTGACAACTTACAACACATGTAACAAATGATGAATTGATGGCTTGTTGGTCACCCCTTAGATGGAGGTACTCCTATAACCTACTTATAAGACAACACTCTAATGGGGGTACTTGTTCCACGCTACTAATGAGGAAGACACGATCTCATAGGGGTTAACTTTCCTTCGTCGAGGTGACAAACCAAAATAAAACGATAAAACAACAACTCGTCTAACTTCGAAATGGAACTGCTCCGCCTTCTCCAGGGGTTATTCCGTCTTTACCAGTCCTTATAAGGTAAGGACATCCCAACAGAGACCAGGTCATAGCAGAGTGAGCCGATTTTTTGATTCAGGAATCAGTCTTTTCCTGATAAAGACGCTCCTTCACATATAATTTTGCGAAGTGAATCTTTCTATCGACTATATCACTTCGGACAATTTAAGTCCTGTTACAACCATACAGTCGGTGTTCCACTAATAATTAAGGGACAAACATACTAATAAAACTGAAGAAGGGACACATATTAACACAATTTAGAGTTTTGTTGGACCCAACTAAGAAATCATCACTCTAATATATAGATAGAGGTTATCATTTCACTAATATATCAATCACCATTTGTAAGAAATAAAACAGCATCTACCTTCCTATATTTCATTCTTCTATGACCTTACTCATCACCTTACTTCCATGATGCGGGGACTTTCCCCGATTGGGATAAAATATTCAAGAGGATAAATCCTATCCAGGGTTTGTCCATTATATTAATTAATCCCCCTTTGGGAGATTCTTTGAATAAATTTACTTGACCGGTCTCATCTGGGTCTAACCATTCCTCCTTCTATCTTATCCTTCTTTTCCTTATGGGAATAGACTTTGGCCTTTCTACTTTAGCTGAACGAGGTTTTCCCTCCTTTATGGGCTGTTCCTTGGTTTTCTGACTATATAGATAGTCTGAGACTACTACTACTATAATCTTATCCTTCTCTTGTTTTGGAGTTGCAATTCGAAGCCACTCCTCGATGTTTCCTGGTAATGTGTCTTCTGCTATTTTGTCCCAAAGATTGTTAGGCAGCACCCGACATTCAGTCCTCCTATCTTGGCTCCTTGTCCTCATTCTAAGACTATTCTGGATTTTTCTATTAGAAGTTCCACGCAGCGAGGGTTAAACACGATTTAGGGAATTATTTTGGTGATCTTCTCCCCTATTGATCCTTCAATCTCTTTGTCTTATCTGCTTAAGATTTATTTTCGGCTATTTTAGTAAATTCGATAGCCTAGGGAAGGACACAATATTTGTTTGTTAGTTCTTAAAGTCATACCAATATACTCAGTTCTTGTCACTTAGGTTTATTACAGATCGTTTGGGGTACTATTTTGAGTGTTGATCTATTTTACCCTATCCCTATCCCTTGTCCATGACCTTCTAGATTTATACAATCTCCTCTAAATGACACGTCTTATCTTCCTCATAGGGGAAAAATCCAAGGTAGGAAACCGGTCGACTTGTTTGATTCTGTTGGTGTTGTGATATATTATTTTATACTACTTTGGGGGTGAAAGTCAACTATTGGTTCCTTGTTGTTTTATTGTTATCTATTCATCATTCATTATTGGATATCTATTTTTATTATTTCAAATCTAATTCCTTCAGGAGAAATTAATTATTTCAGAATATTTATCATGAAGTGAGTCCCCTAAGTCACTCAGTAGTGTCTCATTGGTTCCTTCATTTATTCTTCTTATGACCTAGAGCTAGTTACCTCTCACTAGGAATTTTATTGCTGCCTATTCCTGTTTCGATTTGTAGACCTAATTTTCCATCTTCTTTTTCGTTTTGTTAGATCACCTCCTATGCCACTAAAGCTTTCGCATATATATAATTACCTAGGTATTGATTCGATAACTATATATACATATAATGTCTTTTAACATTAAACTTATATATGCAGTCTCCAGAAACAAATGAGAAAACCAACGTTAAATCAATTGATTTATTCTAATTCCTTCATGAAATAGAGTATTCCTTGAATAAAATAACTACTAATTAAAAACTTAGTAAATTATAAAAAATCAGGTAAGTAAATATCTAAAATTCATATATATTCTGTTGCGAAACAAAACAGGCAAAAAACCAATAATAGAACATTTTTAGCTACTTGACTTAATAACAGAAAATCTAACCAATATAAATGAACCAAAATTCATTCGATGGAGACAAAAAGAATAATTGATGAATTATAACCTAAGTCGGGTGCAAATGACTCGTTTTACCTAACGCACTTTGTGCACCACTGTACAAATAAATACAATAAGAAAATTAATAAAAATATTTTGTAATTAGATGGAATTTCTCAATAATTACCTCAGATTCTATTATCAATAAAGAAATATTCCTCTATATTTGATAAGGAAGATAAAAAAATAATGCGACAAGGAATTATAAAGGTATGAGGATACAACAAAGGCATCCTTAATCATATATATTAATTACTGTAGATTATTTATCATCAATTCTTAAAGTTATATCTTCGCAAAATAATGCAAATTAAAGAGATATTTATTATATTTAAAAAAAAAAAGTTAACAAAATGGATGATAATAATAACGGGCCCAAACCGAAACACTAAAAAATTCCCGAAATGTTACGAAACCAAGATTTAAATAGGATTACTTAGGGAATCGGTCAATACATTCTTAATTACATTGCCTCTTTAATCGGTCAGAAACATAATGAAAAGGGATATTAAGGACACAGGGGATTCTTCTCATAGAACAGTAAAATAAACCCTCCCTGGAATATATAAGTGACATTCTATATATTACGAAGTAAATTCTGATTAAAATCAAAGACTTCAATGCCGATCAAGTACACAAAGGTGGGGAATGCCATATTCATCGAGGCCCTGCATAGCCTTTTATGAATTAAACTCCCAGGATCATTCCTATTTACTAATATGGAATATGACATTATGATTAAGCTTCCTTAGCTTCGGAAATAGGAACAATAACCCCTCTAATCTTTCATATCCTTACTCATATTACAAGTTCAATTCTTTATTAATATATCACATTGAACAGTCAAATAGAATGGACATTCCTTTAAGTTTCCTCCCTGGAAGAATCTTATCAATTATATGTTACAGGGGGTCGGTCATTGTTAACTCGGGGGGTCTTGGGACTTCTGGTATGACGATAAATAAATAGTGTATTTTTTATACTTTCGGTTA
>NW_008481953.1:11574-16583 GCF_000524495.1 Plasmodium inui San Antonio 1
CCCGAAATGTTACGAAACCAAGATTTAAATAGGATTACTTAGGGAATCGGTCAATACATTCTTAATTACATTGCCTCTTTAATCGGTCAGAAACATAATGAAAAGGGATATTAAGGACACAGGGGATTCTTCTCATAGAACAGTAAAATAAACCCTCCCTGGAATATATAAGTGACATTCTATATATTACGAAGTAAATTCTGATTAAAATCAAAGACTTCAATGCCGATCAAGTACACAAAGGTGGGGAATGCCATATTCATCGAGGCCCTGCATAGCCTTTTATGAATTAAACTCCCAGGATCATTCCTATTTACTAATATGGAATATGACATTATGATTAAGCTTCCTTAGCTTCGGAAATAGGAACAATAACCCCTCTAATCTTTCATATCCTTACTCATATTACAAGTTCAATTCTTTATTAATATATCACATTGAACAGTCAAATAGAATGGACATTCCTTTAAGTTTCCTCCCTGGAAGAATCTTATCAATTATATGTTACAGGGGGTCGGTCATTGTTAACTCGGGGGGTCTTGGGACTTCTGGTATGACGATAAATAAATAGTGTATTTTTTATACTTTCGGTTACACTAATTATACTTTGCTTTATATTATTCATTGTCACTACTGCTAATATATAACAGCGTTGATACTTCCCCTTATTATCCTTATGTGATGAATCATTATACTGAAGAGGAGGATGGGTTGGGGCTTGGTTTTCCCCTAGGGCATATTCCTTTCGCTCTTGTGAATTCAGTACTAATTATACTGATTCTACCCTTATTTTTTCTATTTTGCTTATTCTATGATACAGGACAATAAGTCGGGGACAATTCTCTAACCTCCCTATATATAGCTTGGGAGGCTTGTCTAACTTCCTTATTGCCAGACATCTATTCCATATAAATCTGGTAGAGTTTGGTTGGTTCAGACATATTCACACTTCTTCCAGTTTCATTGCTTCACATACGGTAGGGCAAGATTGCAGTACCTACCAGATTCTAAGGTGCTGTGCGCTTAGATACAAACAGACATAATGGGAAGGACACATAGGTAGATTTCTTATAATGGAATTATGAATTCGAGCAAACACAGGAACCTTTTAATGAACAGTATGGCTGACTTTCTTATATTATTTCAAGCATAAGTTCATTAATTATAATGCATTCCATTTCTACCTGTTCTAATTGACTATATGGTGTATTGAACATCTTTAATACTTCCCCACTCTTTCTTAAATAGGAAACCCTCCGACTATACACTCCCTTCAGCATATCCGAGGCGGATTCCATCAGTATTAATCTTTCTTAGGATACAATGTTAGCCGTTCCCTTATCTAACCTGCATAGATACACCATCTTAAATTTATGCTAAAGATTGCCCAAATATATATATGCACATGGGGCATTATCAGCTTCGTAGGAGTAATCCCATTTTTTATGATTTCTAAACAGATTTTTACGAAACAAGTCCTTTCTTTAAGTTTTTAAATCATGCATAACGAAATATTTATTCATGGGGACAATATATGGACATAAGTCAAAAATCATCATTGTGATGTACAAATATACGCTATCATCTAACAATGATTTCACTCACGATCTTGACAAAATAGAAGAACAGGAACCCTGTTATACGCCACTTCTTGATAATATTATTCATCATTACACACTCAAGAGGAGTTAGGCAGTTTCATGTATATAAAATAGGCAACAGGATAGTGTCTATCTTCCTTGGTGCTCCTATGCTAACTAAGTCCTCCTCGGGATATTTGCTGATTAAAATTACCAAGCTTAATACATGTCCTCTTCCGTTACATCGAGTCAGAGGCTGTGGTTGATTCTGTCGCAATATTAATACTCATGGGGTCACTCCTTTCTTCTTCAGCATGGTCAATCACTGCCTGGGACTCTTCTTGGTTAGATGAAATTTCATCCAGTACTATTCTTCGAGTTTTTTTCTTCTTGATAAATACTTTGAAAAGCACACATGGTGGAATAAATCCTCTCCTGCCTCTTCTAGTTGGACCATTCCCTGGTGTTCTTACATCCAGGAGCATTGTAAATGGCTCATGTTCCCCTATTCTCCTTCGGTACGCTCCTTCGTCTATTACTCGAACTACCACTGTGCGGGTGTAACCCTGCTCCTTTCTGTTGTATGAGAGATTTGTCGTCTGGAGTACTTGTGGAATTACATAACGCTCGTAATACATTCTTCTCTCGTTTTTCTCCATATTAATTATTCTTTTTTACTGGGAAACTTGGAACGACACTCTTCCGGTTAAACAAATACTTTCTTTGGGGTGCTAAATATTTCCCCACTGAGAATTAATTCGAATGGTTTTAATTTGGGGAAACAGTTTTCCCTTATTTTGTTCTGAATGTTACCGCGTGTGTAAGTTTTGGGAGGAATGTCTTAGAATTGAAACCTCTGTTGTTGGTTGTGTGTAAATTAATTGTTACTTTTTCACTATTCCCAGTTACACTAACCGCGAAATAAATTTTCTTTCTCTTTTTTTTCCCCTTACTTCGGTTCGGTAATTAATTTAAATAACGCTAAAGAGGTTATAGGTTTTTCTTTTTCGTATTACGTTCACTATCGTCTGGCCCCAGAATTTGTTTAATGGTATTACGCCAGTGAAACAACCATTTGTTCTTCCGTGTGCACAATATTGCTCCCTTTTTGGTAACTATTTTGAATGACACTAAAGGAGAGGAATTTTTCTCCCCGTTGGGGTTTTTTAATTATTTTGTTGCATGTCTATTTTCTAAACAATATTATACCAGTGATAGATTTCACTGAGGTAGTGTTTGGAAAATATTCCTTTTTCTGGTGGCATCTTGAAATGAAACGAATTTCCCATGCACATCCTCTCGCCCCGGGTCGTTCATTATTTCGGCTGCATGGTGGTGCAGGGAATAAATTTACATGATCTGGATATTCGTCCGTCCATTCGGTTTTAACTTCTGGGTTGTTGGAATCTCTGTAAGAAGATTAGACGAGTTGAATATTTCTCCTTATCGAGTTTTGGCCATTTTTCCTTGTCTTTGGATTCATCCGAAGTTAACCAAAACAGCGGGAGTGGGTTTTTCTCCTTCTACTTATTACTTGTGGCTGGGAAATTGGTCGGAATTAATTTTATCCTATGGAATAATGGGGTCCGTGTAGTAGGTTAATTCCTCTTTGTGTCTTGACTCGGGCCAATATAATCCTCTGAAACAAATATGGGGTCGGTCCTTTCGGGTACGAGGAGTTTCTGGGAACGGCTGTTGTGATAGCGGATTTGCCGCTCCCATTATCTCCTGTCCTTCCTGGATTGGTGGTTAATTGATTGTTACTGGGGTGCATGGTATAAAATTAAACGTGGGAAAATTCCGCGCTTTGTTCTTCTGTTTCACTGCTTCCTTCCATGGAGATTCTCCGGATTTGATTTAACGGTTAATAGCAATTTCTTCTTTGGGTTACTCAGAATATTCTGATATTTTCAAATCCTAGGAAGAAAACTAACAGCACTAAATACCACTTTATAACTATTCTTGTGTTTGGGGGGAAGGATTTTCGATACCTTTTCTAATCCTCTATATTCAAACTCAGACGACGATTTCAACTGCCTATTGAGTTATAACTCTTGAGTTCTTAAAATGATTTATATTATCAAAATTTTGCTCCTTGTAATAATCTTAGCAGATAAATGCTACGGGAGTTTCCTTCTAACGTAATTTCTCTTGTCCCCTTATTTGCATGGTTGACAATAAATCAATACTTTATCTATAGTCCTTTCGATATTGATCATTGCTCTTACAGCCAATACTTAACAGTGTTAATACTCCACCTCATTATCCTAGTTTAACGTATGATTATACTCAGGCGGACGGTGAATTACTGGTCTCCTCCACGTAGTTGAATCTCCACCCTTGGATTTTAATTCAGGAATAACCTTATTTATCATCCCCTTGATTTTGCCTGCCTTTATTCTATGATTTAGAACAAGGAACTACGGTAACTCCTTCTACCTTGTTATTTAAATCCCTAGGACGCCCCTTTAACTTTCCTTTTCCCAGGCAGTCTTCCCATATAGAACTCGTATTTGTCGGTTTATCGAGATTTATTTACACTTCTCACACGTTCCCGATCGTTTATTCGGCAAGGAATCACTACATTATTTAAGGTGTTCCCAGTTACGTGTTCAGTAAATATTAAGGAAGAAACAAAGAGTTGCCTGGATGAGTAAATTATATGATGATCCTAATAATTTGACCAATCCTAAGAACACCTTTACGATTATGACCTCTTAAGTTCGTATACGGTTCAGATGAGAAGGTGGATAATCACAATGCATTCGGGTTGCCTATTTTATAAGGCACTGATATTTAAACACGATCCTTATTATACACACATTTCCTTACAGGTTAAACCCAACCATCATAGACGTCCGTCAGGAGGGGTCAGACAGAGGCCATAAGTACGAATCTTTTCTAAGATAGAAAGTTAGGCATCTCACTACGTAACCTGGTCAGAGATAGGTTCCCTGATTAAGGTTAAAGAGTTCCCGAACAGGTAAGTCCAAGGCGATCATTATCACGTCACTACGAGGAATCCACTTTCTTATGATTTGCCAACATTTTTTTACGAAACAAGTTTTTCCTTTAGTTGTTTCAAACATGCATAAAATGATATTTATTCATATGGACAATCAATGGACACAACTAAAAAATCATCACTGCAATGTATTAATAGACGGCATCCTTTTATTATAATATCAATCACTACTTGTAAGATATAAAACAGCATATACTCTCTTATAGGCGTTCTCGTTATGATGTTAGTTCTCAGCCTACTTCTAAGAGGGTTTATGCTGATTGTTTTAAAGATAATGGGCGAAGGCCTAAATTCTATCTTTCCGCTTTTTGTTAGGTTACTTAATGTTCTTTCTGTATTTCCATAGATTAAAATTCCTAGTGGAATATATATTCCCCTTTCTCTCATCCTGTTATATTCTCCTT
>NW_008481954.1:0-6768 GCF_000524495.1 Plasmodium inui San Antonio 1
ATGTGTCTTTTCATATTTTTACTGCTTTATAACTCATTCTAAATATGTTTCCTTAATTATAAGGGATATTTTCTTGATCAAGTACTTACGCTTCTTTTTCTATTATTTTCTCTGTTACCCTTTGGAAATATATTGCATGTGTGCTGAGATGACAGGTGACTCCTGTACTTAGTGCCACCCCAATCCTGAAGGGTCTCTATTATACATTTAGCGTTAAGGATACCGAATTAATTTTGATCTGGTTTGCTGTTTTTTTTCCTATTATGCATTAACTGCTACTTCTTAATTTAGGGGAGATTCCTTTAATGTACGGTAAATTAACCTATACTGTATGCTATTATTATTTTCTTCTTTGCCCTGAGGAGTACTATTGATTTTATTGCAACGAATGAGAAGTTATTCCTATTTATTATTTCCTGCCCTGGGGGTGATTGGTTCAATTCATACATTACCGGATAAGGCGTAAGAAATTTTATACTTTATCAGAGTTGAACAATGGTATTATCTGTCTATTATGAATTAATATTTTTTTTTCTTCTCAGTATAAATCTATTTTATAATTATCGTTATGCATAGAATGATTTATTCGTGCAATAGACTCTTCTTCTTGTATTATTTCACATATGAAGGGGAATTTATAAACAAAAAAGAGCGCACTTAATGTGAAATTCTTTAATGCACATCATGCGCTGAGGGTTCACATTCTGTGCACTTCATTCGCGTGTCATGGTTTTATAAAAGGATATGTAAATAATTCTTATGAATGATGATAATGGACTGATTTCTGTATGCTATGTACTGGAGACTTAATTATTTTTTTCCTTTCTCGTAAATATGGTTATTCCACCAGAAAGGAAATTAATTACGGGGCGCACCTTTGTGAGCTCAATAATTAGTAATTATTATCATAAAAATCTAAATGAATTATATATTTTATTTATTCGCGTGTAGAGGCAACCAATAGCAGTGTGTACTGTGACAGTTCGCTGCTCTATGTGAATAATATGAATAAAAAATAAAAATCAGTGTAATTCTAGCTATGTAGGAAGAGGAACAATTATGCTTCACCGGGAAAAATAGTAGTTGAAAATCATTTCATAGTGGTCTTGTCATATAAATAGAATGAATTCCGGAGAAAAATTTTTTTACAGCGATTTTCACTAAAAATTATTCGTCGCTTTTACATTTTATTCTGCGCTTAATGCATTTTTTTTTTTTTGATGCAGTGGGCAGTAAATTAAAAATTGTGTTTTTAAATAAATGTAAGTTTTTTTTTCTTCCATTGAAATTATATATTTTGTTAAATACAGTTGACGTATATTTTGTAATGTTGCGGTATTAGTAATTAATTATTTATTTTCAATCCTCTACACATTATTTGCGTCGTGTGCGCGAGGTAGTATATTTTCGCACAGACTTTATTTATTTACGCAGCTCCTACATCCATATTGTATGATGTAATTAACCCGATAATATATAAAATGTACACAACTCAATATGTTCCCCGATGTGTTTTTTATTAAAAGTATTTAGACGCTGATATGATGTGTTGTAATGCATGTCATTATATTAGTGAGTTCATCGTAATCTATGGAACCTAAGAATAGCTTAGGTGATGTAGCTTTAATTATAAGTATAGTACGGCTGCGTGAATATATTATCAGCTGCCAAAATATTGCAACCTTGAAATAATATTATGTATATGTATGAACCAAATCTTGTATGCATCACCGTTGGTAATATTCGTCTTCTATTTATAAGATGTGTATTAGATAGGCCCCTTTATATGCAAGTTTTCATTTTATATTATATAGTACGTAAAGGGATGTCTGATTAAGGGTCATAAAACAGTATTACTATGTGCCTACCTCTCATCATATATGAACTGAGACAGAGAAAAACTGAATAACACAAAGGACTAACAATATCTTCTAACAGATTCCTGAAAAATCTAATATATTGCTACACATTATCTAAATTTTGAATTATTTGTTTTATTGTAACTGCCTTTAGAAGTACTTTCTTTTTATGTTTTCCGTTGTAACAGTTCTAAGTATATATTGTCACATCTTCGTTCCACTGCCTGCAGCACTGACCACCTAATGGACAACCTAAATATTTAGGAAACCTCTCAATTTTTATAATTATATGCATACATACCGTTGCATATGTGTATGGAAAGAATTCTTTATGTAATATTTATTGTTATGATGGCACTTCTTATGGTGATTACGTTGTCTGCAATGCTTTTGCATTACGTAATTTATATTTTAAACGTCTCTTTTGGATAGGAGAGTAATGAAAGATTGCAATTTTATAATCCGTTCCCAAGGTCCTCACATTTATTTGACACCTATAGAATTTGTGGAAATCTATGAAAAGACGCTAGGAATAACAGATATGCATGTATGTATAACGACGTTTTCCATTTTGCATATCGTTAATTATAGTAACTTAGGGAGAAGCATACAACCTTCTTCCTTTGAAAGCTCCAAGGGAATTCACATTATCGATGTGAACTGATGGTGCATGAATTTCTAGAAACATAAGAAACATAGTAGCACAAGGAATACACGTAATTATGATACCTCTATACATTGCTATCATCTATCGATAACAGCCTATGTGCTTTTGACCTTTTTACACCTTAGCATGGAAAATATATATACTCAAGCATATACATACATATATGTATCTTCCCTGCCTTTTATATGTTGGATTAGTTCATGGGTCATAAAGGTAGAAAGTGTTAACCTCGTGAATTATGATGCCACTCTGGTGTCCTACGAAGGAGGACTATCGAGGGACGCAACCCGAAGGGAAAAGGATGATACGGAGGGTACACATTTTTACGCAGAGACACAACCTAGTTACTACTATATGCAGATTCAGATGAGAGGATTGTTCATATGGCATAGGAATGTGCCCCCTTAAATTACACAGTTGTTCATGAGGGGTTTCATCTATGCATATATAAAGGGAGTATTGGATTCTTGAATTTGAACTGGTATAATATGAGTGCTAATTTCACATTGAACTTTAATTGTATGTTGCATACGATTGAGAGGGCTTCTATACTGTTTAAATGTGTCTATGCCTTCTTGTGGAAACCTCTATGAGTGCAATGGAATAAAGATATGCTGATGCAATGAGTACAAACTGAAATGGTGGGACGCCGTGTTTATATGGCTTCCTTTATAGTTACCTTATTTTTGTGAATGCGTTCTCATGCGGAATCCTTTCTGTGAGTGTGTTCTTTGATGTTCTGATATTCTCAGTAGTATCTCCCCGCATGCTGCATTCTTCCTGTGTATGTTCTATCATGTTTCTGCATTTTTATGAGAGTATTTTTTCATGGCGCTCCTTTCTTATATATGCGGGTTCATGTGGGCCAATTTAGCGAACGTGGTTTCACGTGTTATAATTTTCGCAGACGTCGTCTCCTGTGGCCTAATTTTCGCGGACGTTGTTCCCTGTGGCCTAATTTTCGCGGACGCCCCCCCAGGTGGCTTAATTTTCGCGAAAGTGTCTCCCTGTGGCGTAATGTTGCAAATGTGCGTTCATGTGCCGCTTCTTGCGAAGATGATTTCGTCTGGGCGAATTTTTCGCGGACGCTCTTCCATACTGCGTAATTCCTCGCGCAGGCCCCTCCATTTGGCGTAATTTCTCCATGACGTAGCTTCATGTGGCTTAACCTCGTCAGAGTTGTTTCATGTGGATCAATTTTTGGTGGGGCCTCCTCATGTTTTATATCTGTCGCAGGCAAGCTGTTTCGTTTCGCTTCATTATATATATCTCTCTATTTAATTTTTTCATGAGGATACACCTTTCTGCCGCATTCCTTTCACGAGAATTTTTGGAGGGTTCCTTTATGATGACATCCCTCGGAGCATCCTTATGAAGATACCACCTTTGCTGGCATTTTTATGAAGATTCCTTTACCTGCCGTATTTTTATGACGATTTCTTCTATGTTGTTTTTTCATGATGCTCTCTTTTTCTACATTTTAATGATGCTCTTCGTGCGAGTCATTGCGCTGTTTTCGTCTTACGTCACTGTGATGTGTACTGCTCTGCCGCGGCACTGTGATTCTTTCTCTTTGGGTGACATTTTCTTAAGGATGCTTATATCTGGAAGGTTATTATAACAGTGCCTCCTTGTGTTACATTTTCGCATAGCTATATCCCTCCTGTTGTTTTAATATGAAGATGTCTCTGTATGTGGCCCCTTCTTCTGGATGATCTTTGGTGTTCCATTTTTATGCAGTTTCCTTTCTTTATGGTACGTCATTGTGAGGTATCCTCCCTTGTGGTGCACCTTTTTTCCTGAAGATTCATCTTACCGCGTTGTACTCTTAATATATTTGTCTCGTTTGTCATTCTTATAGAGATGGTTTATTTTGCCGTGTCATTATGAAGATTCTTGCTTGTGTTTCATTTCCTTCCTCACGATATTTCTCTCTTCGGGTGCCGTGATGAGGTTGCCCCTGCGACGCCATTATGAGAATCTCTGTTGGTGTCGCGTCTTTCTTAGGAAGATTGTCCCTCCCACGTTAGATCGACCATATTTTTCTGTTTGACTGTTCTATAAAGATGCTTTTTTTATTTATGATGTTACCGCGAAGGAATTTTTATGCGAGAAATTTTTTTTATGAAGATACATGTTTTCCGTGCCATTCGGAGGAGGCTTCTCTCCTGCGGTATTTTGAATAAATTGTTTTGTGCCATCTGTTTTATACGGATGATCCTTCCTCCTGCGCTATCGTGAAGACTTTTTTCTGTGTGTCATTTCTTCTACGATGATGTAATTTCTTTGCGGCATTCTTGAGATGTCCTTTGGTGTGTAATTTTATCTATATGAAGATGGCGCCTTTCTGCGACAAGGTTCAGATGCTGTTCTATCTCTTATTTGTTCTATGAAGATGTTTTCTTCTCTACTGGTATCTTCCGTAGGTTTTTTAGCCGCGTCATTTTGAAGATGTCCCTTTGCATCCATTATTGTGAAGATGTTCCATCAGGTGGCATCATTAAGAGGATGTTTCTCCGGCTGAACCCCTGTCGATATTTTGTATTTTATGTCATTTTTTTTTATTGGAATTTTTCCTTCCGTAACATTGTGATCGACCTATTTTTTCTCTTTCCATGTGGAGCCATTATAAAGATATTCTCTTTCTTTGGCTATTTAGGAAGAAGGCCACATATGTGAATTGTAAATATCATAACCATACTGATATGATAGCATTACCGGACACAAATAATATACGGATGTAGTGGATGGCACTTTTATCCTGGTGTATTATTGCTTTAGAAGTGATAATGTCCATTGGATACTACTAGGTAAATAGCGATGTCACCTGGATAACACTGTTATTGGGAAAACACATTTGTGTCTAGGGTATGGATATCCAGGAATGTTATTGCATGGAAAATACTGATGTGTGTATAGTATTCATATCCGTAGAATACTAAGATGCTTATCGTTTCGTTACATCAGCACCACAATCCCGCGTGGGGTACTCTTCTTTGCAGAACCGTGGGGTGCGCTTTTAACGCCGGTACAGCGGCCGGATACTCGTGTTGTAGTGTCATGTGAAGTACATGAATATTCTACAACTCTCGTTTAAACCGTACCAATGTGTCTGGATTCCCAATAGTCCGCAATCCAGAGATTCTCATGGTACCTTTATATGAAGATTCTAATAGATCAACTATGTGCATGACGTCTAGTTCTATCCTACTAAGCTGCACCCTTATATGTTGGGAGCTTTGTCATAATTAATATCATTATATTCAAAATAGTATGGTATGGAGGAGTACATGTGTATCAGGAGTACCGTCATGTTAAAAGTATTGTTGTGTGGATTATACGTTTATTTAAATAGCACACACTCTTACTGCGTATTCATGATTTGCAATAACAATATGCGGAGAGTGCAGACGTATGTATAATACTCATATGTGGAAATAGCCGAGGTGTGTGGCATATCGCTATCTGGAGAATACCCAAGTTGAAACAATCGTATTAACTGATGTATTCAGGTGATGGGATATATTTCGCGTAACCTCTTACCATTTGGGGAAAGGTATCTTATGAAGAGTGAAGAAGCTCCCGTATTATTTTTATATGAAGGATACTTCTGTGTCGAGTGCGCTGATGTGTCAAGTGCACTGTCGATTGAAGAAAACTACTGTTATGTGGGGGGGCGGTGTACCTCGATGAATAAGCCTATCCTTGGATTATCATGATGTCAAGTGTCTTGATGTAAGTCTAATGACATCTTTACATCACGTGCGGGATTGCGGAGCTCCCAGGGCCCATCTGTAATACTATTACTTAAAGAGTATTGGTACTCGGGGAGTATGATGATCTTAAGAGTACATTTTTGTCTCAGGTATTGATGTTCCAGGAGTGAAGTTGTGCTACGGATAGCGTTGTCTCTGCCCTTATGTATCTTCATTAGTGGGACTATATCTATGGTACTATTTGTTGGAAAGTATGCGTGTACAGGTGATACGGTTATGTTAACAATACTCTTCTTTGGATTATATCTCCCTTCGAAGTGCACAGTTGTATGGGAAGTATCGATGACTGGAAGTATCATTCTGTGAACAGTATATAGGTATATGCCGTACTGATATCTGCAAAGAGTTAAGATACCTGGTACATTCCTATTCGAAGCGTCACAAACTTAAATAAGTAATGTCGAGTAATGTATGTTCAGGCGGATAAGATATATGGCATAATGTTTTATCCTATGCAGAGAGTTAC
>NW_008481954.1:9206-10245 GCF_000524495.1 Plasmodium inui San Antonio 1
TTATTTTGTTCTGAAGGTTACCGCGTGTTTAAGTTTTGGGAGGAATCACTTAGAATTGAAACCTCTCTTGTTGACTGTGTGTAAAGTAATTGTTACTTTCTCACTATTTCCAGTTATACTGACCGCGAAATAAATTTTTTTTCCCTTTTTTTTCCCTTTACTTCGGTTCGGTAATTAATTTAAATGACGCTAAAGAGGTTAAAGTTTCTTCCGTCTCATATTACGTCCACTATGGTCTGGCCCCAGAATTTCTTTAATGATATTACATCAGTGAAACAACCATCTGTTCCCGTGTGTGCAAAAGATTGTCCCCTCTGGTAACTATTCTGAAGGACACTAAATGAGATGAATTTTCTTCCCGTTTGAGGTGGTTTAATTGTTCTGTTGCATGTTTATTTTCTAAACAATATTATATCAGTAATAAATTTCACTGAGTTAGTGATTGGAGAATATTCCTTTTTCTGGTGGCATCTTGAAATGAAACGAATTTCCCATGCACATCTTCTAGCCCCAGGTCGTTCATTATTTCGGCTGCATGGTGGTGCAGGGAATAAATTTACATGATTTGGATATTGGGCCGTCCATTCGCTCCTAATTTCTGGGTTGTTGGAATCTCTGTAAGAAGATTAGACGAGTTGAATATCTCTCGTTATCGAGCTTTGGCCATTCTTCGTTGTTTTTGGATTCATCCAAAGTTAACCAAAACAGCGGGAGTGGTTTTTCTTCTTCTACTTATTACTTGTGGCTGGGAAATTGGTCGGAATTAATTTTATCCTATGGAATAATCGGGTTCTTGTAGCTGATTAATTCCTCTTTGTTTCTTGACGCGGGCCAATATAATCCTTTGAAACAAATATGGTGTCGGTCCTTTTGGGTACGAGGAGATTCTGGGTAGGGCTGTTGTGATAGTGGATTTGCCGCTTCCATTATCTTCTGTTTTTCCTGGATTGGGGGTTAATTGATTGTTACTGGGGTTCATGGTATAAAATTAAACGTGGGAAAATTCTGCGGTTTCTTCTTTTTTTTCACTGCTTTCTTC
>NW_008481954.1:10255-17546 GCF_000524495.1 Plasmodium inui San Antonio 1
TAAATAAGTAATGTCGAGTAATGTATGTTCAGGCGGATAAGATATATGGCATAATGTTTTATCCTATGCAGAGAGTTACCTCATGGAGGGTATAACCGTTTCCGTAATAGTTTTATATGAGAAATAATATGGTGTAAACCTCATAGAACTGTTCAGTGCTCCAACCTTTGAAGAGTATTACGGTTATATACGGAATGTTGTCCCTAGAGGAGCATGCCTGTCTTCGAAGTTCCATTATTTGAAGGGCCTGGATTTATGTTTAATGGTCCAAATAGATGAAGTAAGGGATTGTAAAACCCCTAAAGAATGTTGGCGACCCCATTATTTCGATAGTACTATGGTTCCAGAAGTACTATGATGTAAACCGTAGCTCTGTGTGTGAAATATTGATATTTCACGAGTGTAATTTAGAGAGCAATATTCCATCGAGTGTATTGATATGGTAACAGAGCAATTGCGTGCACAATATGTATGTGTATGGATTCCCAATGGTGAAGATTGGCGAAGTCTCGTCCTGTTTTCTTATATGAATCTACTAATACTAGAGCTGTGGTAATATCTGTTTTGCATTGCTGTCTCAGAGGAATACCTCGGTTAGAAGTATGCATAATCTGGACCAGTAATTTGTGAGTATATTCATATGTACGTAGTACTGTCATTTAGGGAGCAGGGTTGTTCGCAGATTATGGATGTGCCTGAAGCACGATTATGTGAAGGGTCTAAACTTCGAGGCCCAGATTTTCCGACTTTATTATTCAAAGAACACTACTGTTACGGACTGTTAACAGTCCCTAAAGTATTATTATATTAACAATGGTGAAATGCGTCAAGCTGCCTGACTTTAGCAACACCGCTATACGATGTGTAGGGATGTCCTTAAATTACGCTTGTTTGAGAATAACTTCTTAGCTTCGTGTGTTGATATTTCCATAGTACCGTCAAGTAAATACTCCACTTGTGTGCGAAGTATTGATATGCCAACAATAACATTGTCAGGATGAGTACTACTGTGGCCGAAGTAATATGATTTAAATAGTACTGACAGGCAGGGGGTATCATTATTTCTACAGTGTACTTGTATCTCAAAGATACTATTATATGAATGACACCAAGGGATGAAGTTGACAGATATACGTGCTGTAGTTTTATAGAAAGTGCACAACTGTATGAGAGGGTGGAACATGGAACAAGTGTCCATGGTTGTGAAGTAAAAGTCTGTACGGGCACTATTATTATATGGGCGTCGAGGGATTATACAAGTATTGTACGAAAAGCTAAATCCATTTGACCCAGAACATCCCCCGAAACACCTTTATTTCCGGAACACCAATATATCCGCGTTCATTCAATGTGGAAAGCGTCAGTAAATGGAGAGTGATAATGTGTAAAGTCCAACAACATCTTGAATGGAGTAATATATGAAATGTAGGGATGTCTTGGGGAACTGTTATCTGAAGAGTACCCTTGTGCCTGGAGTTCCCTTATTTGAGGAACCCATCGGTGTAAGGGGTAGGAATATCCTCCAGTGTCACTATATATGAAACCTACCAAAGAGTTCGTAATACTTACATGTGGAGAATAGTAAAACCGTTATTCTATTGGTATTTGAAGACAGCAGCTGCACTTGGGGTACCATTATTTGTACAATACTGGTGTGGATTCCCATTTCTGATGATGTGTGCAAATATATTTCTACTACTATTATGTGAGGAGTAATGTTTCCATGTACTAGTGTATGTGAAGAATTTAGGGTTTATGCTTTAATTATATAAATAACAGTGTCCCGTGAAGTCCATGGATATTCCAGTATAACTATTGTTTAGGGAGTACCATTGTCTGTACTTTCTCAATGGTGAGGAGTCCGGAAGTCCCCATAGTATTGTTCTATAAAGGTACGAGTAGTGGAGCTATATGGATCACCTGGAGTGCTATTATACAGACGAAGGCATGATTTGTCAAGTGTTTTGCCTTTATGAGTAGGATTACCCTTGGAGTACGATAATACAAGAAGTACCGTCCTGTTTACAGTACTGTTGTGTGGATAATACTTCCATTTGAACAGGATATTTGCTGAAGGAGTATTCATGACTTGGAGTACTGTTATGGGGACACTACAGATGTATGTATAGTACTCATATCTAAAGATGCCTGGTATGGCTGGTACGACGACATTTGATGAGTGGCAAAGTTAATACCATATTATTAAGTAAAGTAAAGAGTGGTATAGAATTCATGACTTACCTTTGTGCCGTATGAGGAGGGCATACCGTTACGCAACGTGTAAAAGTTGCCGTAGTACCTCCGTATAGAGGGTACCTTTGTGTAGGACACATGGATGTGTGAATTGCACGATTACTTGAAGAACACTGATGTTATGTACAGAATAGTTTGTCCTGATGAGTACAACTGTCCTTGGAATACCATTATTTGAAGTGTCGTCATGTTGGTTTAATGGATGGATGATATGACTTGGGCGATTCTGCAAATCCCACAGGTGGCCTCCAATCATTTTGTCTAAACAGTAGAGCTATGCCAGGGCCACTATAATCTTAACCGTATTATAGTGTCAAGAATACTGATTTTCGAGGTGTGTCATTATTCGTAGGGTAATATTCTATAAATTGCATGCATATTCTACAAGGATAGATGAGAAGGAAGTATACATATGTCCTCATTTCCCATGATGACGAATGCGGAGATTCTCGTAGTACTGTTATATGAAGGTATTAATGGATGAGATATAGTGATATCTGCAAAGTACTGTCCATTTAGGGGCATAATTGTATAAAACGTACGAAGGATCTGCGGCACAGTCTCGTGAGTGTACTCCTATGTCCCTAGTGTGATGTCTTGGAGTGCACAATTGTGGTGGGATTCTGGATACCCCCCATGCACAATTATTAAAAGAGGTGGAATATCATGGCCTACTGTTTAGGCTGCTATTATAGGGAAAGCACCAAATTCCCGAATTCATAGCACTCCCTGGAGTGTTATTATATTAACAGCCGTATAATGTGTAAACCCCTATTATTAGGAGGGTACCTTTGCAGGAAGTGTACACAGGCGTGTGAAGTAGTATTGTCTAAGAATTACTTATTCGCTCCCACTGGTAACATTCCCAGAGTACTATTATGTGAATAGTGGGGATGTTTTCGGAGTATCAATATATTAATCATAACATTGTAAAGTGAATACTACTGTACAGGGAGTACTATGATTTAAAGTGTATGAACCTGCATGCCGTATCATTATCCTTATCCGTCGTCCCTGGCAAAGATGGTAATGTATAAATGACACCATTGTAAGAAGTAGACGAATATACTGGGTGTATTATTATAGGAGAGGTATGATGATATAAACAGTACACATGTGTCTAAAGTGTCAATGCTGGTAAAAAATACAGCTGTATCAGGAATATTATTGTATAGGTTTCCCGCTTATGCTGTTATTGTAAGGAGGGGAAAATATTTTACAACTAACACAGAGCTTGTATCGCATTCATTTGAAAGAGATTATTGTCCCTGCACTCAAGTGATATGTAGAGAGAAGGCAAAATGAGAAGTGGCATTCTGTGGAGTGCAATGATATTCAAAATACAGTATTGTATGAGGGATACGGATATTCTCAAAAACCGTCCTTTGAAAGATAAGGATTTTCCTACAATATGCCCATCAAAAATGCAAAAGTGTGTGAATTGCAGGCTATGTGTTCCAGCTTTCGGTTCCTATTATTTGGACGACACCAGTCATTGATGAGTATAGATCTCTATGAAATAGTATTATGTGAACAATTAAGGGCTACATTCTAAAGAAAACAACAAGCCCTTAATTACGCGCAGGTGCAAGCGCTATAGCTGTGTCGAATGTATTATTGGCGGAGTAATACAGTAGAAGAATAAATACTTGCATATGGACAGTGCAAGGATTCTAGAGGAAATGTTGTTTGTAATGTACAGTGTCACAGGAATGCTTTTATGTGAAAGCCTCATAACATAGCGTTTTAGATACGACTAATTGGAGAACGTAACTAATTGAGGAATAATGATTTATGTGTAGTATTATTTAAAAAATATCGCTCCTCCCACGACTACGGGCCTGTGGAATGTACGCTTAGAATGCACTCCTATTATATGAACCAGGCGTTTATACCTCCAGTATTATTTTGTGTACTGTATACATGTCTCCTGAATATTATTCTGTACCAGGTTCATATTTTACAGTTTTTTTATTTGTAGACTATTATTGGCTGAAGATAACACATCTGGAGGGGTAACCATGATATCAAAAGCATAATCGTGGGGATTCTATGACTAGAATACGTTTATATGAAGGAGTTAGGCCAACGGGTGCTATTATTTGAAGAATAGAATGAGGCGAAGGATTTACACTTCCTTGGAAGACTAATATATAAGGAATACATTTTTCGCGACCATTGTTAAGTATGTGAGAAGCAAAACTTTCTCTAGAGTATCATTGCCTAAACAGTAGGAAAATCCGGAGAATCGCTATTGTGGAGTCTTAAAGATTTAAACCGGGAAGCACCATAATTTAAAAGGACATATTTAGTAGAAGATAATAGAGTGGATGCAACCTTATTCTTGGAGGGGTTCCAATCAAAAAGCGTTACACATATATGGAAAATACGAGATGCCTCCGATATATTTGTATTAACTGTAAGAATTAGCCTTACAGGAACTGTTTAGAGGATAAGCCTCTGTCAAGGGTTATATTCTATGTAGAACAGTGCTGTGTGAGGAGAGAAATTGTTTAAGATAATACAAAGGTTTAGAGAGTCGAATTCCATGAGGAGGACGGCAGTTGTAAGAATCATACCATTTCACCAATACACTGGCCTGTAAAATAATTCCATTCCAGGAAGACTCATATACCAATCCTAAGGCTATTCATGATGTCTAAGAAGCTGAGGCATACTATCACTAAGAAGGGTTTCAACATACCAAGGGTGCTTATATATAGAGAGAACTTTTTATAGGAAAAGTAACACTGTAAGTACAGTAATACATCGTGAACTGTGAATATTCCTTCTCAATATTATTGTAATATAGAATCAATAATTATCCGGGTACTATTAAGAAATAATGAATGCCGGAGATTTGCACACCTGCTTTAATCTGTAGTATATTGCTCTTGACAAAACTCGAAATCGATGCGGTACTATTAAAATGTAACAGTTATATAAAATGAAAGATTAAATTTCTTATACCCTAGGGAGGAATAGGAAATTATAAAAGGAATAGTACTATATAGAACGGGCTGTTTCTCGTGGAGAGTTAGGAATAATAAAAACATAGAAGGAGCCAAGGAGATAAAATGAGCCTAAGAATAAGAATAAACATAAGATATTAAAGAATCATTAATGTAAAAGGGGGGGAAGCAATCATATAGGAGCGGATGACTATAATAAAGTGTATATACGGATACAACTGACATATTTGACAAAATTATCTACTACAAAGAACGGAGAGGGATATATGTGAGACCATATAAATACAAAACAGTCCAGTGAGGATATCAACATGGCAATCAAGGTGGAACTGCTTAAGAAGGAAGGTACATGATTAATACATACAGAAGAGAGAACACCAGAAGAAAGGATAAAGGGAAAGATGCTCAGGGGATGAAGATTAGACACTACACCCAAAGCATAGACCCCAGAAACACAGTAGGGGTGACACATAAGGAATAATGTGAGCAGCAGAGCTTTTCGTTCGACAAAAAAGATATATGAAATCGAGGGTTTCATGTCTTCTAACATATAAAAAAAGAAATAAGGACAGATAATATCTTGAATCTGTGCTGAGTCCATGGAATATAATAAGTCGTACAGTAACTTCAATTTTGTCTAGATCTAAGGCTACAGATGATGCGATGACAGGCGTCTTCTTCTTCACCACAGGAAAATGTAGAATGTTAAGTGGTATTCGTAACCCCTTTTATGCATAAGGGAAAGTAAGCCTATAAAATGCGTACCTTCCCCTATTGACATAAAGACATGTCCTATAAAGGAGTCTTACACCACTATAGAGTTATGAGGTTCTTCTGAAAAATGAGAAGAAGTGAATAAATAGATGATCATTTTGGCAGTGATATGGTTTTTATATGAGTTTTAAGTGTAATGCTATATGGGCATATAGACGATAATAGAAAAGTTCCCTCCATTAATAATGAGTCAAATAATTTTATGAATCTATTGTGTGTTATTCCACGTGATTAATTAACCCGAATCTTCCAAAGTATTGGTGAGTTGTTGTGGGGATCATCTGAATAAACAGGGAACTCTTTATGCTTCGATACATTATCGTAATATACATTTACCCCCCAGGTGGCAAAGCACTAACTGTTTAAATAATTGGATACAGAATGTTGTGGCTTATATGATATTTTCTTTGCTATACAAAATATGAGGGATGATATAAAGGAGGCTGTCGTGAACTGCTAAGTAGTAGATAAGCAGAAGGATATAAAATAACGGAGGAACATCATATAATGGTTAGGAATTTAGTGATAGAATATAGTGTATATTGAAAAAGAAAAAAACGGGCAGTAAAATCGAGAAACCCTCGCAAAAGGGATGTTGAGAAAAGGAATGTTCCCCAAAGGAAGAAAAAATAGAAACCTTGAAATGACCTTACGATCAACTAAGGGGAGGATTGTTTAGAGAAGTTCCTTCCCCCTGGTACAATCGGAATATCGACTAACACTCTTAATGTTTCCTAAACAGGATATAATAATACTCCAACAAATGGAATTATATGCAAGTAAAAGATTCCTCAGGTATAGTCCATGGCGACATGATTTCGTTTATGTTTCCATCTAGTGCATTGGGCTGAATGGCAGGAGGAACATTATTATCGATTGGAAGAGAACGTAGTGTGTCCTCTAATATGAGGCTGTCATTCTATAAATAAGGGCATATATCCATTTAAAGTACAATTTTTTTGATTATCAAATTTTGATTCCTCTTCTAAGGACTCCTTCTACTTTCGTAAAGATAAGGTATATCTATTCATGTAAACTAGGCGAAATTATTACGTTTGTTTTTTAAATTTGTCATAATTGAGATGGGAATTATCCAACTTCTATATTAGGAAAAGTAAGGAATAATGTACCTATGCTCTGGACTTATGCTCAGGAGAAGGTTACAATAGGAATTGTGTTATTTGATTTGGATATCCTCTTTATCTTGATTGGGGACCAAGTGACTGCAATTATGTAGGGTCGTTTCACATAGGAGAGAATTTTTTTCTTTCTGTTTTCAATTTCTCCGAGAT
>NW_008481954.1:17556-18034 GCF_000524495.1 Plasmodium inui San Antonio 1
ATAACCTTATTTATCATCCCCTTGTTTTTGCCTGCCTTTATTCTATGATTTAGAACAAGGAACTACGGTAAGTCTTGCTACGTTTTTATTTAAATTCCTAGGAAGCCGCTTTAACTTTCCTGTTCCCAGGCAGACTTCCTATATAGAACTGGTATTTGTCGGTTTATCGAGATTTATTTACACTTCTCACACGTTCCTGATCGTTTATTCGGCAAGGAATCATTACACTATTTAAGGGGCTGCCTGTTACGGGCTGAGTAAATATTAAGGAAGAAACAAAGAGTTGCCTGGATGAGTAAATTATATGATGATCCTAATAATTTGACCAATCCTAAGAACACCTTTACGATTATGACCTCTTAAGTTCGTATACTGCTCAGATGAGAAGGTCGATAATCACAATGCATCCGGGTTGCCTATTTTATAAGACACTTATATTTAAACACGATCCTTATTATACACACATTTCCTTACAGTT
>NW_008481954.1:18243-18884 GCF_000524495.1 Plasmodium inui San Antonio 1
GGGGGAGTAATCATCCCAGGGGCCGGGGAAACAATCTTCCCCCCCTATAATTTTATTAGGTATATTCCAATAACATGAGTAATTGAACACGCAAGGAAAAGGCATTGTTCCACCCGTGTAGTGTTAATTCCAAACTTCAAGTGAACCGGAAATAATTAAACAAATACCCCAAAGCAGATGTTGGATCCGATTAATTTACTTCCAAATAATTGGAGGCGCGGAAATGGTGAACACCAATTGGAAAATGTGTTTTACTGATTTAATTATCTTTGCATCATTACAATAACTAAAAGTGGAAAACAACAAAAAAAAACGATATTCAACCCATATAATCTTATTGCACACGAACAGTTGTCCGGAATAAAAAATCATGGGAAACCAAAGAATGTTGAAACCACGTAATTTTACTCCCTGGATTCGCGTGTGAAGGAAATATTGAAACGATAAAACAGCGAAGGAATCATCTGCTTCTGTGGCCTTCAAAATAATTACCGTCGGAACGAATATTTTGCACACGCAAACAAGAATAACATTTTCGCTCGTGTCCTGTCGCTTCGAAAACGCGTGTGCAAACACCGAAATTAAACCAGACGTGAAGCAGCGCGTGTTCCTCGCATTTAGTTTCATTCGGAAGAATTACA
>NW_008481954.1:18894-19374 GCF_000524495.1 Plasmodium inui San Antonio 1
CACGATCCTTATTATACACACATTTCCTTACAGTTTAAACCCTACCATCATAGACGTCCGTCAGGAGGGGTCAGACAGAGGCCATAAGTACGAATGTTTCCTAAGATAGACAGTTAGGCATCTCATTACCTAACGTAGTCAGAGATACCTCCCTTGATTAAGGTTAAAGAGTTGTCGAACATATAATTCCAAATCGATCATTATGACGTCACTACGAGTAATCCACTCTCTCAGGGTTTGTCAACATATTTTTACGATATAAGTTTTTCCTTTGGTTGTTTCAAACATGCATAAAATCATATTTATTCATATGGACAATATATAGACACAACTAAAAAATCATCACTATAATGTACAAATTTACGGTATCATTCAATAATAATATGAATGACCAACTGTAAGAATTGAAACGGCATATTCCTTCTTATTGGCCCTCTTCTTAGGACATGAATGATCAGCTAACTTCCAAGAGTGGATTTG
>NW_008481954.1:20705-21174 GCF_000524495.1 Plasmodium inui San Antonio 1
TCTCTCTTGGTAATTAATTGGAATGACACTAATCGGGTTAAACACTCGTTCCTTTTGGGGGAAGCAATATCACCCTCGTCGTAATTTATTGGAATGAAATTAAGCGGGTTAAACACTTTTCCCTCTTTACTGCCTAAGATATTGCTGTTTGTAATTTATTGGATTGACATTAAACGGGGGAAACAGCTCCTCTTTCGTGTGTACTAAATATTGTCCCTTTGGTAATTAACTTGAATTTCACTAAACGGGTTAAACACTTTTTCCACTTCTAATTACGAAATATCACTCCCTCCCTAATCAATTGGAAGTACTTTACAATTGTGAAGAATTCTTTTCTTATTTTCCGCAAAATTTTACCCACCTTGGAATTAATCGTGATGACATTACATGTAGGAAACAGTTGTTTTTTTCTGTGTGCAAAATATTGTGTTGTTCATAATTATATGAAATTACATTATACAAGTAAAAT
>NW_008481954.1:21184-22381 GCF_000524495.1 Plasmodium inui San Antonio 1
GGATTCCTCAGGTATAGTCCATGGCGACATGATTTCGTTTATGGTTCCATCTAGTGCATTGGGCTGAATGGCAGGAGGAACATTATTATCGATTGGAAGAGAACGTAGTGTTTCCTCTAATATGAGGCTGTCATTCTATAAATAAGGGCATATATCCATTTAAAGTACAATTTTTTTGATTATCAAATTTTGACTCCTCTTCTAAGGAATCCTTCTACTTTCGTAAAGATAAGGTATATCTCTTCATGTAAACTACGCGAAATTATTACGTTTGTTTTTTAAATTTGTCATAATTGAGATGGGAATTATCCAACTTATATATTAGGAAAAGTAAGGAATAATGTAATTATGTTCTGGTTCAATACTCACGGGAGGTTTACAGTACGAATTGTGTTATTTCATTTGGATATCCTCCTTATCTTGATTGGGGAACAAGTGACTGCGATTTTGTAGGGTCGCTTCACATAGGAGAGAATTTTTTTCTTTCTGTTTTCAATTTATCCGAGATAATTTGGAAAAAGTGAGGAAATAAGAATATTTTTGTAAACAATAAATTCCCGCCCATCTTTATATATCTAAAATTGTTTTAGCTGTAAGAGAATTAATTAAACGTCCAGCGACTACCGTGACTTTAAAATTCAAACAGCTACAAATAATTACTAGGTGAATTATATAGAAAGTTCCACGAATCACCCATTAGGGATCATTCCAAAGCAATTTTATTGAATAAGAGCGAACGAAACGAAAAAAGGAGAAAAGAGAGACCAAATTATATGTGATATTAAGAATGATGAAACAGCTTAGAGGGAGCCACAGCATATTCACACATATAGATATATACGAATGAATCATGACAGGAGCAGAAGAAAAATGTGTGAGGGTACCAAGGTCTAACTAGTTTCAAAAATTCGCCAGGCGTCCGGGGTGGTTAGTACCTCTAGGACAAGCAGATATGGAGGGGTATTTGAAGTTTGGATTTTAATTGCTGTGTCTTAATATCTGGAGACATTAGGCCAAAGAAGAAGGGAGGACGAATTTTCGACAGAATAAATTTATCGAAAAATTTTATACCGAATCAATTAATAGGAGTAACAGCAGGAGAATGTTCTATTATGTTAGTTTTATGCTGCGGATTTCCCTGACGGGGGGTATTGTCGTAGGATAAAAAGTGAAGGAACATTCCCCGTTTAAAGCTGT
>NW_008481954.1:22984-23660 GCF_000524495.1 Plasmodium inui San Antonio 1
CCTGGGATGATTACTCCCCCCCATGCTAATTTTTGAAAGAATATTAATCCTGTCAACCAGCTTCGTCTCCTTTTGCCTGCTCACTATCTGTCGTGATTAGGATTTCACGAACATCTTTAAACGGGGAATGTTCCTTCACTTTTTATCCTACGACAATCCCCCCCGTCAGGGAAATCCGCAGCATAAAACTAACATAATAGAACATTCTCCTGCTGTTACTCCTATCAATTGATTCGGTATAAAATTTTTCGATAAATTTAGTCTGTCGAAAATTCCTCCTCCCTCCTTCTGTGGCGAAATGTCTCCAGATATTAAGACACAGCAATTAAAATCCAAACTTCAAATTCCCCTCCATATCTGCTTGTCCCAGAGGTACTAACCCCCCCGGACGCCTGGCGAATTTTTGAAACTAGCTAGACCTTGGTACTCTGACACATTTTTCTTCCGCCTTGGTCATGATTGATCCGTATATATCTATATGTGTGAATATGCTGTGGCTCCGTCTAAGCTGTTTCATCATTCTTAACATCACATATAATTTGGTCTCTCTTTTCTCCTTTTTTCGTTTCGTTCGCTTTTATTCAATAAAATTGTTTTGGCATGATCCCTACTGCGTGATTCGTGGAACTTCCTATATAATTCACCTAGTAATTATTTGTAGCTGTTCGAATTTTAA
>NW_008481954.1:23670-26914 GCF_000524495.1 Plasmodium inui San Antonio 1
TAGAGGAAACACTACGTTCTCTTCCAATCGATAATAATGTTCCTCCTGCCATTCAGCCCAATGCACTAGATGGAACCATAAACGAAATCATGTCGCCATGGACTATACCTGAGGAATCCTTTACTTGCATATAATTCCATTTGCTGGAGTATTATTATATTCTCTTCAGGAAACATTAAGTCTGTGAGTCGCCATGGACTATACCTGAGGAATCCTTTACTTGCATATAATTCCATTTGTTGGAGTATTATTATATCCTTTTTAGGAAACATTAAGTCTGTGAGTCGATATTCCGATTGTACCAGGGGGAAGGAACTTCTCTAAACAATCCTCCCTTTAGGTGATCGTAAGGTCATTTCAAGGTTTCTATTTTTTCTTCCTTTGGGGAACATTCCTTTTCTCAACATCCCTTTTGGTAGGCTCCCCGATTTTACTGCCCGTTTTTTTGTTTTTCAATATACACTATTCCCAATCAATAAATTTTTAACCATTATATGATGCTCCTCTCCTATTTTATATCTTCCTCCTTATTTACTTCTTAGGAGGTCACGACAGCTGCTCCTATTTCATCCTCCCTGAGTTGCTATATAGCAGAGAAAATATCCTATAAGCCACAACAATGTGTATCCAGCTATTTAAAGATTTACCCTTCCTTTATGTTGTGGGTAAATGTATATTATGATAATGTATCGAGACATAAATAGTTCCTTGTTTATTCAGATGATCCCCACAACAACTCACGAATTCTTTCGAAAATTCCGGTTAATTAATCACGTGGAATAACACACAATAGATTCATAAAGCTATTTGACTCATTATTAAGGGAGGGAACTTTTCTATTATCGTCTATATGCTCATATAGCATTACACTTAAAACTGATATAAAAACCATATCACTGCCAAAATGATGATGTATTTATTCACTTCTTCTCATTTTTCAGAAGAATCTCATAACTCTATGGGGGTGTAAGACTCCTTTATAGGACATGTCTTTATGTCAATAGGGGAATGTATGCATTGTATAGTCTTATACTCCCTTATGCATAAAAGGGATTATGAATACCACTTAACATTCCACATCCTCCTGTGGTGAATAAGGAGACGCCCTTTATAGCATCGTCCATAGTCTTAGATACAGACAAAAATGTTGTTATTGTACGATTTATTATACTCCATGAACTAAGCACAGATTCAAGATATTACCTGCTTTTATTCTTCTGTCCATATATTAGAAAACATGAAATCCTCGATTTCATATATCTATTTTGTCAGAGGGAAAGTTCTGCTGCTCACATTATTCCTTATGTTTCACCCCTACTGTGTTTCTTGGTTCTATGCTTTGGGTGTAGTGTCTAATGTTCATCCCATGAGCATCTTTTCCTGTATCCTCTCTTCTCGTGTTGTCTCTTCTGTATGTATTAATTATGTACCTTTTCTTTTAGGCATTTCGACTTTGACCGTCATGTTGATATCTCCACTGGTTCGTGGTGTATTATATGGTTTTACATATATCTCTCTCCGTCCGCTGAAGTAGATAATTTTCTCAAATATGTTAGTTGTATTCGTAGATACATTTTATTTTAGTCATCCGCTCCTATATGATTGCTTCCCCCCTTCTTAGATTAATGATTCCTTATTATCTTCTGTGTATTCTTATTCTTATGCTCATTTTATCCTCTCCGCACGTTCCATGTTATTATTATTCCTAACTCTCCACGAGGAACAGCCCGTTCTATATAGTACTATTCCCTTTATAATATCCTATTCCTTCCTAGAGTATAAGAAATTTAATCTTTTATTTTACATAATTGTTATATTTTAATAGTACCGCATCGATTTCGAGTCTTGTTAAGAGGAAAATACTACAGATTAAAGCAGGTGTGCGAATCTTCCGTAATCATTGTTTCTTAATAGTACTCGGATAATTATTGAATCTATATTACAATAATAGTGAGAAGGAATAATCACAGTTCTCGATGTATTACTGTACTTACAGTGTTACTTCGCCTATAAAAAATTCTTCCTATATATAAGCACCCTCGGTATGTTGAAACCCCTTTTAGTGATAGTATCCCTCGGTTTCTTATACAGCATGAATAGCCTTAGGATTGGTATATGCGTATTCCTGGAATGGAATTATTTTACAAGCCAGTGTATTGGTGAAATGGTATGATTGTTACAACTGCCGTGCTTCTCAAGGAATTCGACTCTCTAAACCTTTGTATTATCTTAACCAATTTTCCTCCTCACACAGCACTGTTCTACATAGAATATGACCCTACGAATAATGACACTCCTCAAAATTCAGTATTCTTGACACAATAATACGGTTCACATTATAGTACCCCTGGCATAGCTCTACTGTTTAGAAGAAATGATTGTAGGCCACCTCTCGGATTTGCAGAATCGCCCAAGTCATATCATCCAGCCATTAAACCAACATGACGACCCTTCAAATAATGCTATTCCAAGGACATTTGTACTCATCAGGACAAACTACTCTATACATAACATTAGTCCTTTTGAAATAACAATGCAATTCACACATCCATGCGTCCTACACAAAGGTACCCTCTATACGAAGGTACTACGACAACTTTCACACGTTACGTAACGGGGGCTACTTCTGATACGGCACAAAGCTAAGTCATGAATTTTACACCCCCCCTTATTTTACTTAATAATACGGGATTAACTTTGCCACTCATCAAATGGCGTCGTACCAGCCATATCAGGCATCTTTAGATATGAGTACTATACATACATCTGTAGTGTCCCCATAACAGTACTCCAAGTCATGAATATTCCTTAAGCGAATATCCTGTTCAAATGGAAGTATTATCCACAAAACACTACTGTAAACAGGACGGTACTTCTTGTATTATCTTACTCTATCAAAGAATCGTGCACCAAGGGTAATTTTACTCATAAAGGCAAAACACTTGACACATCATGCTTTCGTCTGTATAATAGCACTCCAGGTGATCTATATATATCCAGTACTTCTACCTACATGGAACAGTAGTATGAGGACTTCTACACGCTTCAAGATTGAGAAAGTACAGACAATGGTACTCCCTAAACAATAGTTATACTGGAATATCCAGGCACTTCACAGAATAGTGGTTTCCATATAAGGAAAGCTTAAACGCGGAATCCTTCACAGACACTAGTACATGCACCACTATACTCGTCACATAATGGTAGTACACTTATATCCGCGCACATAACTGGGAATGGAAAT
>NW_008481955.1:0-980 GCF_000524495.1 Plasmodium inui San Antonio 1
GTGTTTCATCAACAAATTCTAGTATATTAAGCACACCTGTTACTACTTCTTTGTTCGAAGCTTCATCTACAGACATGACTACTAATATTACAACTGATGGATTAGTTGCCAATTCAACTGCATCAAGCACACCGTTTAATGTTTCAATTGTGCAAGATGTAGTTGAATCTACAGGTGCTACACTAAGACGTCTTGTGCGTGAAGCAGTAGATACAACAAATGGAAACGTTACAAGTTCAGAAACGCCAGGGAACACTACTGAAGCGTTAAGTAGTGCTGCGCCAGGTATGTTTAATGCTACTGAGAATGCCATTTACCTTCCGATTGCTGCCAATGCAATAGTAGACAGCTATGTATCTACATTAGGCGATTCCATCAAAGAATCGGCAAGCGCTACTCTTAGCAGTCTTCATAGTGTGGTGACAACTATTATTACTCCTTTTAATACGACTGCTCCATCATATATGAATTTCACCACATATGGAACCAACCCTACAGATTCTGTGCTTAGGCATGCTATACCTATTTTTTTATCATTAGTGTTTGTTTTTGGAATTGGCATATTTCTGTTTTTATTTGTTAAGGTAAGGAGATATTAATATTTTAATGCATTCATATACATTTTTAATTATTCAACAGACCTTATATACATTTAACTGTAATAATTTTTTCTCATCAATTTTTAATGCGTAATTTAGTATATTCGTAAGACGAAAAAAGAGGATGGATTACGTGCGATGGAATTACACGAAGAGTTGCTGAAACAAGAAGAAGAGTCTTGTAGTGAGAGTATGACAAGTGGTGAAATAGGAGTCAGATTGTCTAGCTCGTGTGAATCAGGTAATTCTGTGGAATGTACTGTATTTAGTGAAATATTTCAGGGTTGGGATGAAGATGAAGGCGATGCTAAAGGAAAGGCTGGGGATGAAGATGAAGGCAATTCTAAACGTAAGGATGGGGATGAAGATGAAGGCGATGCT
>NW_008481955.1:990-17560 GCF_000524495.1 Plasmodium inui San Antonio 1
TGGGGATGAAGGTGAAGGCAATGCTAAACGTATGAGTTGGGATGAAGATGAAGGCGATGCTAAAGGAAAGGCTGGGGATGAAGATGAAGGCGATGATAAAAATGAACATAGTGTTGGAAGTTATCTTTTTGGTCCAGATTTTGATGAGTTTTTGTCAGGTATACTCAAAATGTAATAATAATATATCACATGTTCTGAATTATCCCTTAAAATTTCTATATATAGAAATGGAGCATTTACCTTTTGATATTCAAAAAGTGTTCATAAAGAAAATCATTAACCATTCAATATTTTTTACTCACCTATGTAACATAAATAAAATAAAGCATGGGTATAAAATTTTGTACATTAATTTTACGTGTGCCCGAAGGAACAAAAAAAGGAGTTCCCTAAAATATCGACCACCGATAATTTTCATTCTGAACACAGTGCTTAAATGAACAGCTTTTGAGAAAGGATTTCTTCCTTTCTGATTGTTCTAAAATGTGCATAAGTATTTTTTCCCCATTGTATATGATTCTACATTAAGAAATTTTGTTTTTCTAATGTTTTTAAAAATTAACATGTATAATAATAAAACATAGAAATTCTTTTATTAAGTCAGTCTATTCACACAAATTTTACGAAATAGTCCCGCGTGTTAATGTTAGAAAAAAACGTGCCAATTGGCATAAGATGTACATTATTTATCGTTCCCTTCAGCGTGGCATTAATTTTATCCTAATTATAGGCACAGTTATGTGTGGTAAAATTATTGTATCTAGAACTCATTTAGAGAAAAGCTAAAGAATGGTCAAATTATTTAAGTTTTGCATTTAATTAGGAAGGGAAAATTATGAAATTTTTCTTCCTTTTAAGAAAATATTTTATTTGATTGAAAAAGAGTGTATTTTTTTTTTTTTTTTTTTCCTTGTGCTACATGGGAGGGTTTATACGCCTTCGATGTGGTGGGTAACTTGCGAATGTTGCAAATTAATTCTCATTCTCTTCTAGCGCAATGTATGGTTGTACGCGCAAATGTAAGGTGCTAAAATTCCGTCGAATTCTGTACGTATATACAAATAAACATTTAAGAATCTGTTCTTAATAAACAAATCGGCACTTTAACTTCCTCCTCACGTGATGCTCAAATGGAGCATTTAGGTAAAATCCAGTTTTTATAAATTGTAAGGTGCGCGCGAAGCTGCAAAATGATAACTGCCCACTGGTACATTTTTAAATTTTATGGAAAAAGGAAAATTATTTTAAAATAACCCCCACGACGGAGATCTCTGTGATCATTAATTTCTCTCTTTTTTGTTTCCCCTTTTTGCTGTTAATTTTTTTGTAATACACGTATATATATTGAAGATGAATGACGTATCTTTGGAAGGGATACTTTCGAATTGCAGTTTAAGCCTTACCCCCCTGTTGGGAGCAAAAACAGGAAAATTGGGGACAAATAAAAGGCGAAATTGTTTTATTTAATTATCTATAAAATGTGGAAGAAAGTGGCGTAATTTTTTTTTTTTTACAAAAGGATAAATGCGTTACGCTCAACTGATTTGGTATAGGAAGAATTTTTTTTTTTTTCTTAATTACTTCTCTACTGTATTTTGTCCTTTTAAGGTGTACTTACACATCGGGGTAAAACGATATTATTTTAAAAACGTGAAGTAGATCAAACTTGGCGTTTTGTACTTATTCTTTGGTGTGCATTCGATTTCATTTCAATATATTTCACATTTTGTAGGAATTAAGCAGATAATGTGGTGTAATGTGATGTTCTTTTTTTTTTCCCATTTTTGTTATATGCAACAAAGTTATTTTCTTCGAAGCGTATGTTATTTGTCTGTCCACAAAAAAATACAGCCATGGGTTTTCTTATTAAAAGTTAAAAGAATTATTTCCGCTTAAATAGATAAGCATGACTGCACATATTAAAAAATATGAAGTGCCAAATTAAGGAAAATTTAAACATTTTTAAAGAATAAAATTCATGTTCTACATATGCCCATCAGCAATGATATGATCAAATTAACAGTTGTCAAATTTTTTCCAGCATTTAGATCAGCGAATTGTGTTGCGCCATCTTAAACATCTTGAATTAATATATAATTAATTGTTTTGGATTAGTTCCTTTCGTTTGTCCACTTGTTTCCAGTCTTTGCTCGGTATTTGCTACTGAAGGGAGTTATCTGTAAGTCATTTTTTTTTCCTCTCGAGAGTTGAAGTTATTCATGTCATGTGTAAAATGTATATCTGTGTAGACGAAAAATTTTCGGAATTTTTGACGAAGTGGACATAAATTTTATTTAAAGATACTATCCTCTTGTGATTATTTGCCGTATTAACTATACTTTTTTTCTTTTCCTCTTAGTCATCCCAATTTTTGACGACACACACACGTCTTTGTTGTGGAAACCATTGGATACATAATTTGATTAACGCCTTGTTAAGTTTGTAACATTTTTGCTTACAAAGTAGAACTCATTTTTTTATTTTTCCTTCTTCAAATAACTGGCAAATTAGCTTACATTTTATCATATACGGATAAGGAAGCCTGTTTAGGGAGTTCCCTCCACGATTTGACAAAACAGTTTGATAAGACTGTTTCGTGTAGCTTTTTGTTTCATTTTATGTGTAACTCCTTTTGCACTGTTTTATTTTGTAGGTGAACCCTTTACACAATTTGTCCTCATTGCAGTGCAATTCTTGGTTCAACTTTTAAGTGTTAGCAGAATGAATTATTTAATCCCCCTGCTGTGGTGCATAATCTTGAGTTGCCTTTCAAGAGGACAAGAATCCGCGACAAATTTCTACAAGTTTGTAGACTCCTCCGCGTCGTCCACGTACATTTCAGAGGAATCTGGGAGTTCGCTTTATGATGCGAAAAGGGCTATACAGAACAACCCCAGTTACTGGTGCAGTTCAGGGAATCACACAAAGGATGAAGAAATCAGCTGGACTGGTCATTTAAATACAAAGGGGTTCATAAAAGGAGTGAAAATATCGTGGGAATACAGCCCAGAATTAGTAAGCATATCTGTGTCTAGTGATGGGGAAAATTATAAGAATGTTATTCCTTATCGGAGGATTTCTGGAAATGAAGCCTCTTTTGATGAAATCTACTTTTTTAAAAAATTAGAAGAAGTGGTATCGGTAAAAATTGGATTAAAAAATGCTATTCACAAATATTTCGGAATAAGGGAAGTGAAGATTATAGGAGGAGGGAATCCATACTTTCTGCTATTGTCAGGAATTACAAGTGATAATGAAATGTGTTTACAAGTGGAGGAAGGATTAGTAAATAATGACAATACTTCGGTTATATTAGATTCATGTATAAATGCCTTAGCAAGTGGGGACGGCAGAGAATTGTGGAAGATAAATTCTAACAACCAAATAATTAGTGCCTTTAGTGAGCCTCCCAAATGTTTATCTCTTATTAATTTGGACAATTTAGAAAAGAATAAAATTGTTTTATATGACTGTTTACGAGCTTTGGAAGATGGAGATGGAAAATCTAATTGGATATTTGAATCTAATTCACAAATTCGATTGCAAAAAAGTGGTGAGCCTTTATGCATTTCTCAGAAAAATATATACGGAAATGTGCCTGGAATTCATGATATTCTTCTCAACATGGATGTTACGGTTGATGCTAATTCGACATTGGATGATGATCATAATGCGGACAGTACGGTAGATGGAAACTTGAATAGCTACTGGGCTTCGGCCACATTTGCAGATAATTACGAGCACGTGGTTTATCTCATCCTAGATTTAAACAAATACGTAGAAATATCCAGAGTAAAAGTCTCTTGGGAATACCCCCCTTTGCATTATAGCATAAGTTCCAGTATAGACAACCAGGAATATAAAGTCCTTGCTGAGAATTTAGCGAACCCTAGCTTTGTAACAATAGATACTTTGAAAAACGTAGAAACGAGGTATATCAAGATATCAATGATGAAGCCTCATCCGAAGCATGGAGAAATGGGGGATCAATTTTTGTATGGAATTAGGTCCATAGAAGTTCAGGCCAACAATTTAGAAACTATTATAGGCTATTGCAGAGATGCAGCTAATTCAGATGACGCTAGAGATAAATACTTTGTTGAATATATAACGGAATTTGACCAAGACTTAACTAACAAACTGATTAACCTCGAAGATGATGTGTCGAAAAATGTAAACTCTATTAGTGATAATTTATCAAAACTGGAAGAACTGTTACCAAATATTGAAACATGCGTTGAGGAAAAGAAAGAGTATGATGATGAACTGAAAGATTCCAAGGAAAAAGCAAATGAATTGAATGAAAAGTTATCCTCCCTAGTGTCAGTAAATTCAATTCATGATAACGATTTGCTACGATTAGGTATGCTTCCGGGTGATTCGTCTTCCTACCCAGCTAGTGATTGTTCTGTAATTAAAAATGTTCAAGAGATTCCCCAATCAGGATTTTACTGGATAAAGCCAAAGTGTTCCCCTGAACCGTTGAGAGTATATTGCGACATGGTGTCTAGTACATCCCTGTACGTATGGAATGGTAATCCTCCTAAACATCGCGATCATTTAATTAGCAGTATTATAAATTCGGTGGATGATATAAGACAACACTGTGCTGAAGTAGGGTTAGAGCCGCTAATTCTAAGATCGAAAAGCCAATTAAATAGCTTAATTTTGTCGTTAAAAAGAATGGGATACACACTGAATGGGAAAAACAACATTCCTCTTGCTTATGACTATTCTTGTGATCATGGTAGTTGCAGCGGAAAGTTTCACGATTTGGTAAACGGAAACATAGATTTAACGACGCTAATTTATTTAAAAGCATCTGAATCTCCGGACAGCACAAAAGTGAGACAAACTGCTGGAATATCCTACGATGATGGATCTTTCAAATTTTTTAATTTAGAAACATCTGATATATCTGCTATAGTTTGCTCTACTAATTCGACGGAGAACGATGCTGCGTTGCAATACTTGAACATAAATTGTGAAACAACGGCACTTGAGGATTATTTCAACTCAATCGTGAATACTAATGTGGTTGTTCTCTGTCCTTTAGGGTGTGCCAGTGAAAATTTTAAAAACAATGCGGTGTATGGAAGTAAGGGAATATATGCAGATAACAGCTCCATTTGCAGAGCCGCAATACACGCTGGGGTAGTGGACAATAAGGGAGGCCTAGTCAATGTTACCATCGAATCTGGAATGGATCGCTACGAAGGTTCCATTAGTAATAATGTAGAATCTATTTCTTTAAATAAAGACCCAGCAGGGGGGCTATTAGATATAATCACTAAAGATAAGGAAGAAAATATTAAGGAAGAGAGTAGCATTTTTCACCACAGGACGATACGCATTGGTAATTTATCTGCCGACTGTCCTATGGATTTGTTTCAATATAAGCAGACGTCCTTTCTTCAAAAGGGAGACACAACGAAGGGGAGGAAAGAAATGCCATACATTGAAGACGAAAGTAGAGATAGTATCATTTTTCACGAGTTAATTACCGATCTGTTAAGCAACATTGATGCTATTCATGGAGTTGACCCCTCAGTAATTTCCATCGTCCAAGATGAGACAGTAAGGGTGATAGAGAAGTCGAAGAAGCAACTAAAACCAGCTGATTTGTTATCCAAGAAACAAATTGACGATGCTATCAATTTGTACAATATCACAGAAAATTTAGCATTATACCTATACGATTTGTCAGGAAAATACATGTACGACTTGGAAAGCTTGAAGGAACGTTTGGAGGAATTAAAAAAAGAACAGAAAGTTGCTCTTAACTTTGGTACCTTCAAATTGAACTATGAGACTATGAATTTTTCTTCGCACTTCCAAACTTTTGATTCAAAATTAACAAAGAATGTGTCCAGCATTTGGGGGTATGCGGATACGGATATAGCAGGACACAAAAATAGTATTGGGCAAACGAGCAGCATCTCAAACAGAGAAATAGGGGAAGGATATTATGCCAAATTGAAAGGATTAAATTTTTATGACTTTGAAATAAACGTAAGTATTATGAGCAGGGGAACTGGATGCTCAGGTATTGTCTTTAGAGCCAAAGACGATTTTAATTTTTACCTATTTGATGTGTGTGATAGGGAAGGAATGAAAAGATTGTCTAAGGTAGAAAATGGGAATGCGGAAATTTTGAAAGAAAATTTAACAGAAGTTAATACAAATAATAAGTGGAATAAGTACAGAATTGTGACCAGTCATGCGAATATTGATATTTACGAGGTTGATGAGAATTCAAATGAGACTAACATTTTGCGGTCTCTAGATGAAAGGTTCCTCTATGGCACGGTCGGTTTGTATTCGCAAATTCATGGACAGGGTTCCTTCTTCGATAATTTAGAGGTCATAGCTCGACCATGTTCGGAATTGTCCAAAGGGGGGGCGAACAAAAAGCAGAGGGAAATTTCCAGCTGCCCCTACTACAGGGAGAACTACTTAAGCAAAACATTGCCGTATAGCTTTATTAATGATGTGGATTATAAATGGAGTTTTGCAACGGGGGGCGACCAAGACGACCACCAACATGATCACCAAGATGGTCACCAAGATGATCAAGAAGATGATCACCACCTTGACGGCAACTACAGTGAGCACCTGCTATGCTCAAAAATGGTAAAAGTCAGCACCGCGACCAGTGAACACACCTACAACAGCATAGCACTTTTAAAACAGAGAAATTGCTCTGACGGATACTTTACCCTGGACGTAAATTTCTCCAATGATGAGAGTAACGAAAGTGACAATGATGAGTTCGTAAAAATTCTTTTCAACTTTGTAAACGAGGAAAACTACAATGCGTTAGAGATGACAAAGGATGGCGTCAGGATAGTAACACACGGAAATGGCAAATCAGTAACATTGTCCGAATTGACCGATAGAGAAAGAATTAAAAAGGTGTTGACCCCAAATGAGTGGATTAATATAAAATTACGCTTCCACAAATCAAAGGTCACGGCTGTCATAAATAATCACGAAGAAGAATTACAAGTGGACACAGATATTGCTGATGTAGATAGGATTCGTTCAGGACAAGTTGGTTTCTGGGTACACAATTTTAGTGAGGTAAAATTTGCTTCCATCGTTCTTTCATCTGCTACGTCAAATAATGATGGAAATTTTATTCAAACAAAATCCAAGGCATGGGGAACTTGTGAAGATTCTGTACACGTATTAAATAGAAGGTCTTCATGTCAAACGGATATATTCCCAAATGAGACAAAAGAGAAACATATTAATTGTATTAAAAATTTCTGTGAAGAATGCTGTTTATATCATACACAAATGCTAGATAGTAATGAGAAAAAGGAATGCGAAAAACACTGTAAAAAAAATGACCACTTAGCAGCTAAGATGCAAACAATGTTTGAAAAATTTTTAAATAAATGTGTTTCGTTGGAGGAAAATAAGGACTACAAACAGTGTGCAAAAAATGATACTGAATGTAGAAATAAAGTTTGCGTACTTTGCTGCAAAAGGAACGATCCGGAAAGCTCTAAGGCGTTGAAGGGATTATCTCTGCAGAAGTCAAAGGATATACAGCAAAAGGAAGTAATCGAGTGTCAATTTCAGTGCAACAGGGCCCATGCGTGAGATGCAGAAGTGCTAAAGTAGTGCGCGCATGGGTAGGGTTCAGCAGGGCAAATAATAGGAGAAGAAGTTGCAAAGTGGAGTAAAATTCATTTTTGTTTGAACGCAGTTTGTCACGTTTTCATTGTTACGTGTTGTTTCTGTTTGTTTTGTCATTTCTTTTTTCTTTTCTTTTTTTTTTTTTTTGTCACAAAACATGAATTATGTGACTAATTTTTTTTTTCTTTTGATGAAGCAAAGCGAGCGTGCGAAAGGAAAAAAAAAAAAATTCATGATTACATGATATACATTTTTATACACTCAATAATGACGATGTTGCACCCGCTTTGGATCTTCGTCGCGCCTGTGTGGATAAAAGCAAAAATGTATACACATTTGCATAATTAACAAATTAAGCGAGGAAAAATGCCATTATTTTTTGCCCCTTTATCGGTTTCTCCCGTATGCTTACTTGGGTACTTTTGCATTTCTTCTTATTACGAAGAAATGTGCAGTGACTTCTTCATTAGGCACAGTTTCCCAGTTTTAATTTGTTCATATGTTTTATTGTTACGAAGCACTGGGAAAGATATACAAGTTAACTGACTAGGCACAACAGGCACATTTCATCGCGCAAGCCAAGCCGCTAAAGCGTTTCTCTTTACATCCAGTTCGTGTTACATTCTTTTCGTCGTAAGGTGAGGAAGGGGGAAAATTGCTACGAAAAAATTGCTACGAACAAATTGCTACGAAAAAATTGCTACGAACAAATTGCTACGAAAAAATTGCTACGGAGAAAATCATACGAAAAAATTCCTACGAACAAATTTCTACGAAAAAATTGCTACGGAGAAAATCCTACGAAAAAATTCCTACGAAAAAATCCCTACGAAAAAATTGCTACCAAGAAATTGCTACCAAAAAGTTGCTACCCAAAGCACATTCTAAGTAACAATTTAGCGGCGAAGAAATAGCAAAAGCGTTAACCCGTTTGGACACTAAGTAAGTTGCCTCCAATTTGTGTTTTTCTTTAGTGGGAATTTTCCTGTACAGGCATTTTCTCCTGTATTCTAAAACGTCATTTTTTGACAATAAATTGGGGCTCCTTTGTTCAGTTATGCCCCCGTTAAAAGGTTTGTAGCCCCTTTAAAAACACTGCATCGTTGTGTTGCTATGCCACTGCGTCATTACATTCACAAGCTGTAGCTTAAAAATGGGCATGACACTGCTTCGTAATCACGCAACATAGTAAGTAACATGCAGCCACGGAGGCAATTTATTAATAATCTAACTTAAAACATTTCGTTTTTTTTCTTTTTCTTTTTGTGATGGTTTATCACGTCATTTTTAAAACAATGGGCATCTTAATACAAACGCGATGCGCGGTGCATGATGCGGGGGTTCACACTGTCCTTGTATATATACGTCGTGCATATCTACACAAACATTATATGGAAAGGGGTAGAAACATATATATATACTAAGAGACAGACAGATTGACAGACAAATAGGCAGATTGACAGACAAATAGACAGATTGACAGACAAATAGACAGATTGACAGACAAATAGACAGATTGACAGAGAGACAGACACACAGACAGAGGGAAGGCCCTTCGGGGAAAAACATTCTTCCCTCTGAAGAAGGCTACGCTGTGCTACTCCGTTACGACATAGCCTTCTTTTGTGGCATCTTTTTTAAACAACTTTTTAATTTTATTTTTCACAATTCTATAAATCTGTTTCCTCCTTATGAATTTCTTGTTATATGAATTATACGTATCTAAAAAGTTCCTCATGTCCAAATTGTCAATGTCCGATGATTCACTCGAAACTTGGTCACTGCTATAGTTCGAATTGTCCTTAAAATGTGGGTCATTGTACATCAAATAAGAGTTATCAGGAGGTTTAGCCCTATTTTCCCTTTTCTCAAAGGTACTACCTGTAGGTATTTTATTTTTCGTTTGGGAGGAATGGTCCTTATTATTACTGTGCAAGTGAGAACTGCTAGCATGTTGAACGTTTTCAGTAACGGGATTCTCTTGCCCACTTCCCATTTCGAAGTGTGAAGTATCTTCCGTTTTATTTTCACTAGCTTGGACGCACTTGTTTGTATTTGTAGCTGACTGTTTGGTCTTTTCACTTTCACTGTGTTGGCCTAGGGCACTGCTTCTCTGGCCTTTATTCTTCTCACTTGACAAGTACGACTTTATCTGCTCACAAAGGTGAGATTTGTTCTCTTCGTTAAACATTATGTTTAACAGATTATTATCCAATGTCAGGACATTTTTTATATGATATCTACCAACTCCGAGGAGGTAGTTTTTATTGTAGGAGATTTGTTGGTTAATTTCGCCAAAATCTGCTACATCTAAACCGAAAACTCTCACGTCATTGAAGGAAGCATAATATAAATTTTTCGAATCTGCATTATCTAGAATGTTGTGAATATTTGGGAATATATTAATGAATGTAGGAAGATTTGATTCTCCGATAAATTTTTTTACACTTTCTTTGTAGTTTAGCAGTTTTATCGTTAATTCTTTTTTTTCAGTGTTGTATGTTACGAAATCGTTTTCTGGTTCGTTTTTCTTATCTGGGGGTTTTACTTCCTCTGCAGAATCGTCATTTAATGTTTCCGCGGGGGGGTTATCGTGGCATTCATCCCTTTCTACACTAGCATTGTTTAATTCTTCTGCGTTGTTATTCTTGTTACTGTCGGGCTCAGAGGGGGGGGACTTGCAATCCGCAGATCTGGCTTCTCTTTCAATGCTTGTGTCACTCCTAGTATCAGTGTTGTTTTGAGCATTACTTTGCGAAGTGGGTCCCGTGTAATTATCTTGTTCCTCTGCATTTGATAGTTTCCTCTTTTTAGTCTTTACAATTGCACTTTCGTTTACATCGCTTACGTTGGCTATGTCGATTATGTCTCTTTTTGTGGTGTTTGGGGGTAGCTGGGAGTAATTTCCACTACTGCATGCTGGGGAATATATTTTATTCTTTTCTTTTGACGAAATGGGTTCTCCAAGAAATATTTTCCGTAACGATTTGCTCATATTTACATAGTTACATAGGGGGGCGTCGCTGTTCTTGTTATCTGACAGTACTCTAATCAACCTGTGAAAAATATACTTCGATATATTATTACTATCTTCAATGGTATCTAGGATTGTGGAGAAGTTTTCTTGCTCTAGCATGTTCTCTAAACTTGCATATGCATCATTATTATACCCATGCATGTCATTTAGGGCGATAGCGTTAACTGATCCATAGGCGTCGTCATCAAAATGGTTGTTACCTTGCATGTGCAGATTTGTCTTTGCTAAATTTTTAATGTTACTTTTCTTTTTTTTATTAACATTCGCGGGTTGGTTCATATCTGCGTGTTCGTTTTTAAAACTTATGCTTCTTTTGCTTGGTCTGCCTACTTTTCCTTTTTTTTTTGGCCTGAGATTTTTTTTAATTTCCTTAACAGGTGTTTTTTTGTCCTCATTTATGTTCGGGTCATATAGCGTATTATTTAACACATCCTTATCCTCACTGTGATATAGCAGATGGATATTTAAGTACTTCCTATATATTTTTGGGGTAATCTTTTTATAGTAATTTTCTACATTTTCTGCGATCTTGTGGTAGATGGTACTTTTGTCGTTGTATGTGTAACAGTTATTGATAATTAAGAAGAAGTCCTTTTCAAATTCTTGAAAGCCTCTATATTTATAATTCTGGATTTTATGTTTCATGGTGGTAAAGTCCATTGGTTCTTTTATTATGTTCAAATAATCTGGAACAAGCTGCACATTGACGGGATAGAGAAATACCCTTTTCTTATCGAACGAGATTAGCTTATTTAGCAAGTTCATCAGCACTTCATTTTTCCTCCTTAGTTCCTCCAGCTCGTCGTATTTAATTTTGTTTAAACTCATTTTGAACGCTGTTTTATTGGGGATGCGGGGATTATTGATGTTCGCGAGCAAATGTGTGGAGCATTGCTGAGGGTACAATTTTGTGGCTTACACGTACCTACCTATGTGCAATTGCATATGTATACGTGTTGGTGTAACCCCCCCCCTTCAGCTGACGCAGTTGTCCGATTTGATGGCATATTTTTTACTGTGAAAACGGTTTTAAGATTACAAATGATGAAGGGCTACCATGCCACACATACCAGTTATAATTACATATCAGGAAAAGGGAAAATGATGAAATGTATGAGTTTCCCTCTTCTGTCATTATATCATATATTTTAAACAGTTCATTGATAACGTTACTTTTTAAGCATTCACTTCATCACTGTTAATGGTCGAAGTTGATGAAGCGTCATGTTATACAATTGGACGAAAAAGGAGAAATGAAAAAAAAGAAAAAAAAAAGAAAAAAAAAAGAAAAAAAAAAAGAAAAAACAAATTGATGATTAAATCATATTACAAAAAAAAAAAAAAAAAAACGATAGAGAAATTGCACAAACTTGGTATAATGTTTAGCAAATCATATGCTTTTCAACATTTGCGGAGAATATCTTTCATGTTTTCCCTAAGGGATACCCTCCATTAGTTTTTTTTTAATGGAAAATTTCTTCGAATGAATGTATGTAAAAATATATATATACGCAAATACGCTTGTTTGTATTTTTACTTTATATCTTTTACATGGGTAATTATTTATTGTTCCAACAATTGGAAGCGAACAAATTGTATTTGCATTCATGTATAAATAAACGTATGAAATATGAAAAATGGGAAAAAAACTCATTTAAAGGTTTAATATGTAACAATGCCACTGGTATGATCCATTTTTTAAAAAGGAATGGAAAAATACAGAAGATAGCAAATCTAAAAAAAAAAAAAAAGAACTTAATTATTTTTAATATGAAAAGAAAAAAAATGTTTAGTTGGTTTACGAGGTTGTAAAAAGTGGCGATGAATTTTTTTGATCAAACTTTTTACAAAGAAAAGAAAAAAAGATTTTTCCCACGTGCCCTTTTGAACATAGCATCAATTTTGTTAGTTAATTTTACTTATTTTTTCTTCTCCATTTTTGTGATTTTTTGTGACATTTTTATGTAAACGTTTTCTGCATATCTTTGATTGAAAAAATAAACGATATTTAGCTTTTTCATCAGAAGTCTGATTATGCTTAAAGTTACGCGAAGGAAAGAAGCGTGTTTTGCAAGTCAAGGATGATGAAAGATATGTGTAGGACATGCACGCGTACGTAACGCCGTTTCAAGAGTTTGCCTTTTCCCCTTGACTATGGCGTATTTGGGCCCCTTTTATAATTGTATGTATAAATAACTTCTATACGTTTATAATTAAAAAAAACAGAAATAAACTCCGTCAGGGCAAAATAATTTTCACAAGTTCTGCAAAAGACAATTTTCCCGTTAAACGTTTACAGAGGTGGAAATATGAAATATAGGGGAAAATAAAAAAAGGAGGTGTGGAGTTAAGGGCACCCTTAAAATTTTTTAACTGGTTAATAAATAAGATAAACTGACATGGAACATGCGTTTTCCAAGGGTCTATCCATTTTTTTATTATCTCCATTAATACCATTAAAAGTCTTGTTTCCTTCTGCTGAGCTAATGTACTCCCGAAATGGATAGTACTAATTCCGTGTGAATGTGAAAACTGTCATGTTATTTTTTATTTGTTTCGGTTATTGAATTATCACACTTAACACATGATAGGAGAAATTATTCTCGTTAATCTTACCATTTTGTGGGGTCGTCTGTGCAAAGCGCATCAAATGCATGGAATGGGTACTGTTGTACAAGGTATACGTAATTATAAAAGAACAATTTAAATGCATAGAACTATTTTATGGCAAGCAAAATTTTCCTTGGACGAGATGTACATAAATAAGCACCAGCATAGCATCATTTTTTATCACCCCGAATGGTGAATTTGACATCTCGCTTTTCGATGATGTATTGTCAAATAATTTGCGAGAAATGTTTTCACGGATGTGACTTAAATTTTAATGACATTTCGATAGGGTAAAAATGAAAGCGTGCGCGCGTGCGCCAGTTCGATAACGTGAAACGCGCCACTCCTTAAATTCGTAAAATAATCCCTTCATATGAACGCGTAACATGTGTATCGTTTTGCATTCAATCGCCACGTGGCGTCTGTAACGGATCAGCTAAAATGCGGCAAAATTGGTTAGTGCCATCTTGAAAACGTATGCCCAATTTAAAGGAAAGAGCGCGGGGAGGGGGGCTAACAGGAATTACATATGTTGCCTCTCGTATGAAAATGTTTAGAATCGTGCGCGCCATATAGATATATTAAAACGCGTCATATAGATATATTAAAAGGGGATATTAAAGGTACGGCACACAGATGTGCCGTTCTTATTTGATTACTTCATTCTGTTCATAAATTATGGAACATATGAAATTTTATAATAGGGTGTATGTGCCCAATTATGCCTATATATGTATACGATTTAGGCCCCAATTCGTGGGTTTATTTTAGAATCCTGCTATTTTTCATTCATTCGGTTTAAAGAGTTCACAATGAACGCACTAAAAATGGTTTTTTTTGCATTTTTATTTTTCTCTTTTGAGACTGAAAAAAAGAGGGAAAGCCTCAGAAGGAGGCATGCTTCTTCTACCACCCATCGCTTCTTATGCATTGATAACATTTAAGCAATTGGTTCTATGGGTATATAGAGGAGCATTTTCCCCCTTTGTGTTCCACCTAATTTAAACAGTTTTTTAAAAAAGCCATTCTTTCGCAATGCATCGAAACGGCCGTCTATTTATTTTTTTTGCGTGAATGACACCACCTCAGTTTTGTTACTTGTATGTCGCAAGAATACATGTGTCTCAAAAAAGGTGAATGTCTGCCTTGTAAAATAACGTTAAGCAGATATGAAGTGAATTCTATTTTATGAGTAAATTTCTCCTTTACGGATTAAGCAATGGGAAATGATAATTGTACAGTTTTTTTTTTTTGTGATTCGCATTTAGCATTTCAGTCATTTTCCATCAAATGAAGACTAGGTTCTTAGGGAAAATGATGTGTTCCTTTTGATATAACAAATTCGTTGTGCTCGTTGGGATCATTTTTAGGTAATCCCAGATAGGCAGGAGAATTTACCATCATTCTTTATGAATTCTTTTTCTTTATCCCTTGTTGAGGTGAAATGAAGCTCAAAGGAGAGGTAAATTATTTTTACGAAAAGTTGCATTCACTTTTTATTGTAAATTCGTTGTGGTGTCTCTATAGAGTCACGATTCTTTTTGCAAAAAAAAGAAACCAACAAAAACGAACAAAAATGAACAAAAGAGACAAATACGACAAAAACGAACAAAAACGGACAGTGCTTTCACAAATATATGCAATGATAACATGAAGAGGAGTGGAAGTACCTTACCATTAAGCGTTACGCTGTGTCTTTGTAGAGGGGAAAAGAGACCATTTCTGGCAACTAAAGTGGGAGGAAAAAATAAATACGAATGACATTTAACGGTTAATCAGAGGGAAGACCTTTTCTTATGCCTGTCTAGTTCTCGTTAAAACTGAAAATCTTGAAAAAGGGAGAAACTATTAATTAATTAGTGACCGTGTGAAAATACTACAAAATGGCTTTAAAGAAAGAAAGGCACGACGTTATGTGGCAGTAAAAGTGGCGAACGCGTTGCAGTGTTGTATGTGGGTTAAGCCCTGGTGTTTCAACACAACCCATTTCGATTACATAAAAAAAAAAAAAAAGGATTTCCTTTAACATACATATATATAGAGTTATTTTCGAATTTTTCCAAAATGTGTATTAACGGAGAGGATCTGATTAATTAATTTATGTGTAATAGCCTTTTTTGAAGAGAGAATTGTTCGTTTACATGCGTAATCTTCGCTTCTGCGGGAGGAGTTTTTTCCGCAAAAGGAAAGACGTTCCAAGTGAACATTCCTACTACAAGGATTATAACACCTTGTATTATGAAGAAGTGCTCACTACATGTTAGCGCTGAAAATTATGGGGTAATAACTGCTCCCATAAATGACCTATTAAAAAAGGTATCACCGATTCAGTATAAATGGTCGCGGAACATAACTCCCGAAATGTGCTAATTAAAAACTTATGCGTGTTTTTAACATACAGCTGATGTGGGCAAAATGGATTTTTCAATAATCAATGGAAGACACGCGTATCCATATAGTTAGTGTCCAACAAAACGAATGTTTCGATTTGATGCTTAAAAGAAAGGGGCGCCACTTTATGGGCCAAAATTTATGGTTTGGATAGACCCATTTTGGATATGATACGAATAGCATAACGATTAACATTTAAAATTTAGTAATAAGAAGTAAAGAAAAAAACAGGCCTCATGAAGCACCAATTTTACTTTTGGTTTTTCCGTGGCATACAAAGGGAAAGAAAAATGCCTAAAACGGAATGAAGTCACAAAAGACTAAGAACAAAGGAAGAACATAACAAAAAACAGAAGATATTTTTGAATTGTAAAGCCCGCTAAAGCGTGAAGCGCACAGAGAAAAAGTTAAAACACTTCAGGTTGTGAGATAAGGGGTGCAGGGACATCTTACGTTAATCACAAAATGTCAGTAATTTGTACTATTTAGTGGCCCGAGAGAAACATAATTGAGTTAATGCCCAAGCGTATTCTACATCCGATAACGCTGTTTTTAAGTGTTTATACCTGTAAGTATGTAAAAGTTTTGCAGACATACCTGATTTTATAAACCCCAAATTGAAGGAAAAAACTGTACGTGCCACATAATTATGTTTCTGCATCATTTTTTATGCTCTTTTTACAAATTTTTGAAAAGTAAAAAATTTTATTGTGTATAATAATTAGTGGCAATTAAGCAAAGGCGACTTTTCCAGTTTTGTGAAATATGCTTTTTATCAGAACAATTCATTGACGTGTTCGTTACATGTTCATGAAGTATAAATATACTTAAAAATGTGCGTTTTGAAGCCTCTATAACATACAAAATTGAAATTGACATGTTACT
>NW_008481956.1:0-17585 GCF_000524495.1 Plasmodium inui San Antonio 1
TTCCCACATACTCGCAATGCATTCCCTTCTCAGGGTGGTGTCTTGTGCTATTTGCTATAGATATGGCCTCGAAAAAATCCTGGCCTGTTATTTCGTACCGGGGCCGCTTTCCTTCCGGAATGTTTTGCACTGTAAACCACTGGAACATTATCTTTTCCGCTAATTCTGGCGTGGCCCAGTTAGCTAGCGCCTTATAAACAAGGTCACAATAATTGTCCTTCTTCGCTACTTCCAGCTCCACCCTGGCCCCAGTCTTAGTGAGTCCAGAGTTGACTAATATTAGTGTTACTATATTCATACAGAGATTTAAGGCTTGGGTGCTGGAGTCCCCTTTCCTGACTGTAGTGTCCTTTGTATAGTGGTCCCAATTCAATAATTCGGTTTTGGGGGTACACCTCTGGCTCCTGGTGTTTTGGGTTCTGTCTGTATATTCTTCATAGCTACATTCTCCTTTCAGATAGATTTTTCCGTTTATTTCTTTTATTTCTTTTGTTGTGATCCACTCTTCTAATTTCTGACATATACTCGTAGTAGTGCCGTATACCCGCTCGGCTTCCCCGGGTCTATTTTCCTCTTCTGCCGGTTCATAAAGCCTGAACTGATTTAAGGGGGTGTCTGCACTGATCTCTAGCAATTGACAGATTCCTCTTGGTTGTCCGTCATCTTGATGACATTTCATCTTTGCCTTGAAGTCGGTTAGTAGCTCCTTCATATATCCAGCGAAAACTGATTGCGTACTCATCCTTCTCAAACGATGCTTGTTTTATTGGTGTTGGATCCCTAGTCCTGCCTTATCCTAGTCAATTGACTAAAGTAGGATAAATAAATCCTAGTGATTACGGAAAACGATGAACTACTAACCACTAGACCTGCATGATGATGGGTGGCATCCTCCATATCTTACTCCCTTGCTGAGTTAGGGACCTATGTGTTAACTGTCTGGTTGTAGCTTCTGCCTAGCCTCCTGGTGTTTTGGCGCCGTTCCTTCTCTTGTTTCTGTTGAGGTTATACGATCTTCGTTATTATATCTTCGTTCCCTCGGCGTTCTACTATCTCCGCATCCCCTCACCTGGATTTTTTAATATCCTTTTTTCTATCTATTCTCTCCACCTTCTCCTTTATTCAAACGCCTTCTCTTCATATACTGAGTGCTACTCCTCATCTATCTCGAGGAGGGGTTGTCTACTTGACGCTCCCTGGTGCAGGAGTCTCTCAACCCCTGGATCCTGATTTAATAAAGACTAAATTCTCGCTCACTTGGCCCCGGTCTCATCTCATCTCCCCTCCTCCAGGTCCCTCCTTCTTCTCCACATCTACCAAATTACTCCCCCCTGGGATTTGCTGTGAGGGCCTCGGGCCCTTTAACTCGTTATATTCCTGGAGCTCAATTTTCCCGTAAGTCTTCTTTCCCTTGAAATTCTGTTAAAAATGAGAGTTCGTTACAGGAGGAGAAGCTTTATTCTTCTAACACTCTCTGACTTCTATAGTGGGCCATTCTCGTGGATTCGCTTTTATGTTGCTCCCTTATAATATCCTCCCTACTGCTGACTAACAGTCATTTCGCGTTATCTCTGCTTGAGGACAAAGTATTTCTGCCCTCTTAAGAAGTTTCTGGATGCTTTTTCTCGCTCCCGCGGCTTTTCCTTCTCAGACATACTGCCGTATGCGAGGCCCTTTATCCGTTGGGTCTATAATTAATTCCATACTTCCGTCAGTAAGCTTCATCTAACTTCAGATTATCTCTTCAATATGTTCTGTTCTCTTTCTCTCCCCTACGTGCTCCTCCTATTCATTGCCATACGTTCAAACTTATTGGCCTTCCTCGTTCTTATCTTATCTGGGGGGGGTTTCACGTGTTATTTTCTCCCTTTTTCCTCATTGATTAATAATCCCTGAGGCCACGTGCTGAATATCCTGGAGCGACTTACCAAAAGGGGCTGCCGGATGCTTATCAACCTTTATTCTTCATGTTATCCCTTCCTATGTTCCTAAGACTTAGTCATCCTACGGTGACTCCTAAGGATTGGTAAAGTTGCTCCTTCGTTTGGATGCTAAGAAACTCTTCCCATTATTCTCTAGTTTCCCCCTCTTCACACTAAAATAGACTCCCAGCTCTTCGGACTCATACTACTTAGGTGTGGGGTTATATTATAGTTTCCCTGTACTGCTGCCTCGGCGATTGGGGGTCCACTATTTCCTGTTCTTTCTTCTAATATCTCCTAATGCTTCGCCTCTTTTCGTACAGTTATACTTGGACATTATCTTTACTCACTATTTTTTATTTATAGAGGCGCCCTCTGGGATCTTAGCGTACGGCCTCATCTTCGTCGGCTTATTCGATTTGGCCTTTTTGACAGACTTTCTCTAACTTTCAAACTTATCTCAGCTCCGTTCTTGCCTATTTCTTAAGATTCTTACGTCATTGGGGACTTTATGATTTAACATTCACTATACGATTCTCCTGAGGCGTGATTTTCTGTGCTGGATTGGGTACGAGATTTCCTGGTGTTGCGGTTTCTTGTTGGACTAGCTGTTCATATTCATGTTAAGTTTCGCTCAGGGGAAAAGTCTGGCATGGCCTCCTAATCCTGAGACGTTCCAAGGGAACTGGTTGTAGGTTGTGCTCTGAAGCTTCTTCCTTTCATATATTTTTCTTCATTTCTAGTCTGACGACTCCTATGTCCCTCGTCTCCGTCGGGTCGTTGCTTGGAATTGGAGTCGCCTCACGCCTACATCTGGGGATTTCCTGCTTGTTTTTGCTTTAGGGCGCTGCTATTCCCATCTCCTCATCACACATCATCGCCTACTGCCTTCTATTTATTGTAACGCTTGCTCCTAGGATTCTTTCCTTTTCTTCTTCTTCTGCCTATCCGGGCGTTGCTGATATATTATAGGCCTCCTTAGAGTTCTTGTTATGGTGTTCTCTGGTGGTGGTTCTCTTTATTTACGATAATTCCGAATCTTGACTCCTACTTAGGCTTGGATCCATCTCTTTAAGTTTTAGCTTGAGTTTACTTTAATCAGAGGTTCCGGTTATCGTTATCCGCCTCGCTTTAATCTCGTCTTATTGAACCCGTGGGGGGAGGTTCTTCCGTCTTATCCCCTTGGATTTGGAGATTATTCTGCTAATTGACTTTAAATTACAATTCTACGGGATTGGTCGGATTTAATTCGGGTACTTTGGCCTCTCCTATTGGTTCGAAATTTCTTATCGGATGTCTATTATGTACATGTGACTTGTTCCGGATCCTGTTTTGGTTTTTTATTCATTTTTCCATTCTACTCTTTGATAGAACATTTTCTATTCTCTTGGTTGTCCCCTACTACTCCTGCCTCGGAAAAGTCCTTTTCTTGTGTGGAGTTCTACTGGTAAGGTTATGCCTCCTCTGTTTTTGCGAGTTTCCCTTTGATGTGTTACTCTTCTCCTCCAGTCTGGACTCTTATCTCCTGTTCCTCGTCTTTAGTTGACTTGTATTCTATCTTGGCGAAATTTCCTCTATTCTTTATAAACTTCTCAGGAATTTTTTCCTTTGTCATGTCGGGGTTGATATATATTTGGTAAATCTGTTTCCATCTGTTGGGTCGTCCTCCTTAATCTTGGCATAGATACCATGTTCTTAGCCTCTTGTTCACTCTTTTTTAGAGTTGAGTGTACCTCTATGTACTACGCTCTTTCGAGGACAGGGTCCAGGGTCGTCAGAGACTAATTTTTGGCGTCGTCCCTGGAGCTATAGTTTGTATAGGCCATTTGGAATTTAATACGGATTTGTCATATGGCTAGTTGCTGCTAACTGGTGTCGTAGGCACATTCCACTGTTTAGATATCAACCTCTTCGCTCTTTCCCCACCTCGTCCGTATTGCTGTTGGGATTATTCCACCCAGGGACGCTTGTCATCCCGCCTGACGTTCCTCGTTCTATAGGGGAGTCTCTGTAGTCATCCCAATCATCCGTTAGGGGTTGTTTGTGGGACTTCTTCATTATTTACGGGGTATTATTCCCTCTCCTCCTTTTTGGCAGCGTTGGGTTCATTAAGGGGATTGCCCACTATCTTAGAGCCAGTTGAATGCTTCTAACTTTTACCTGAGTCACTTAGGTGTCATAGTTGGCGTTCTATGGATGCCTTGCTACTCGTAAAATTGGGTGTCTGTGAATATGGTGTCTGCTAGAGACCTGTCTAGGTTTCGCCACTCCACCTAATGCCCTGGGTTACCTGCACTTTATACTTATCCTATCCTTCTCTATAATTGGACGCCTTATGTGGGCTCCGTCTTGTGGCCCGTCTTCCGGACTCCTGATTCCGAATTGTTCCCTCCTCTAACGTAGTAACCCTTCTAGGAAAGATTGCCGATTTTTTGTGCTCAACAGGCTCTTTCCCCAGAAGCCACTTAGACATGCTACTAATACTAACTCGGGAAAACTGACTTTATCCTCTCGGGGTTCCTCTATCTGGATTCTTCCTGAGGAAACTGCGCTTACTGTATCATCCCTCTTTGCCAGGGATATTTCTCATCTTCATCTACTCACTTTGGAGGGTGTTATTCTTATCGAGCTAAAGCCCGGTCCATGCGTCCCGGAAGTCCCTTGCTTTCCCCTTTATTTTTACTTTATACGTTATTTCACACTACTGTTGTTTAGATTCCCCTGGAACTGATTCTAGCTCTCGTTCCTCTTTAGTTTTAGCCCTCGCGTTTTCTCCCTTGCGCACTATTTTAGCGAAAGCTTCGTGGCTTTCTGCAAATCTTTCCCTTCTATTTTGTTTTATGCCTAATGTCACCCTTGAAGTCTTTAATTCAATCCTTCCCATATTGCCTGTAATACCGAGATCCATTTGTCCTATCCTCCGTGTTCTACATCACATAGCCCTCCGTGCTTGTTCTAACTCCCCGAACCCCTAGTCTATCCGGTTCAAGCGGTTACTCCTCTCGGCTTTGGGGAACTCTTGGAAGTACTGCTAAGTTTTTGGCTTCTGATATCTTACCCTGCGGGATTCCTTTATTTGACTAATAATGTCTCGGCTGTTGGGCCTTGCCTAAATTATATGGAGTTGATATGTTTTATGCCGCTCTGCGGTTCTTGCCATCTCTTAGTCTAGATTGTCTGGTGTCCTACTATATACAGTCCTCTCAAAAGGCAGTCCTAGAATCCTATGTCCCTGGTTGGGGCATTGGAAGGGTACATATCTCGGCCGTCGGGGGGTTGGCATATTACTCGTCCTGTTTACCCCTCATCCGATAGTTTATCGCACTGGATGCCACTCATCCTTACTTTCCCCTAGATAGTCCTCCACCGTACGTTTGCTTTCATCATCATCTTAGAGATTCCTTAGGCTTCCCTCATTTAGTGATTTCTCTGTTCCCTTTTCCTTTCATATATTTTTAATTATATGTCAGGGTTAGCCAAAACATCTCTTGCTAAACTGTTAGGACTTGTGTCATTAATCCACTTTATGCTTGACATCTGTAATCCTCTTTGGCTCCCGTTTCACCTCCGGCTACTTATTCCTTCTCTGCAGAGATTATCAGCGGGATCCTATACAGTCGTCATGCTCCCTGGCGCATCCCTTCACTCGGTGCCTCTTGGGGTATTTTAGCGCTGTTCATTTCTTTTTACATTCTTCTCATATTCCTATGGTGACGCTTCCCATAGATTGTGAGCATAGCTGTATTACTTGTATTATTTGTTGTTGGTGTTCTAGTCTTACCCTCCTTTATACATTCTGCTGCTTATTACTCTTCGCCCGGTACTTATTGGAACCCTTTCTTCATTTCTCTTTCAGCCACCTCCTCCTCTGTAATTACTGGCTTCCTATCCTTTCTCGCCGGTTGTTAAATCGCGTGCGCCCTCATCCTCCTCTTTTGACTTGTTATCACGATACAATGTCCTTACCTAATTCAACCCCATAGCTCCAGTTTCCTTGTTGCCTAGTTCGTTTCCTTGGGAGTCTCAGTAAGCCCCTATAATTCACTCCTCTAGACCAGCTATTATTTCTTGGGAGAGACCGACCACCCTTCTACTCAACTTCTTCCCCGTTTCCACGGTCCGTGAATTTTCGATTCTTCCCCTCTGCTTACCCAGACTTCTCAATTTTGATTGGAGGTTCTGTTCCCGGCCTGTGTGCAGCACCTGACTCCCTCTTGGGCATTGTTGTTGCTCCCTCTTCTTTGAACTTGGCCAGGGATCTGTTAGGTTTCTTCTACTTTACCAGGGTGGGTTCAACTCTGGAAGCACTCCGGGGGGATTGTCCGTTGTATTATACGATTCCCCGTACCCATCAGATTCTTTTCGGGAGTTTGTGCTGTTGGTGGATTGCCCTAAATTCTGTTTCCTTCTTTGGTCATCACTTGTTTCTCATTCTAGAGTCTGTGTTGTCTAGATTTCCCTCGTCCTGTTCCTATTGCAGGTATATTACGCTCCGCTCTATTTTTGCAATCAACTTCTTTTCTGCTTCTTCTGAAGCTGCGGTGTGTGCGGCCTCCTTGCCTTTTTAGGCTTATGGCCCCCTACTTTCCCCCCCTAGGTTCTTCGGCTTGTTTAGTTGTTGCAGCCCCCGGGGCGCGCGCGAGGTTTCTGCTTATTTAGCCTGTGTTCTTAGCGGGGGTATTCAGATACTTCTTTTCCCCTCTATTATCATCTGCCACGATTTGGCATCCTTCTTTCTCTCCTTCACCTTACCCAGTAAACTTGTTAATCTGCCTCATATGGCTCCTTGCTTTGTCATACCCCCTCACCCGTAATTAATGTTCCTGTGGTTCCTGTTGCTCGCTTTTTTGCGCTCCTTTCCTTCTTCGGGGGCTCTTTCGCCTTATCTAGGCCACTGGTGTGTATTTGTAGTACGCTCCCTCAATCCTCTCCCCATCTATCTTAATCCTTATTGTTCGACGCCCTTCTAGACTGGGTCTTGTTAATATTAACTTATTACTGCCCAGCCTATACATTGCTGCGGGATCAGGAATTCTTGCCTTCCTTGTCTTTGGCTGTACTTGGTAGCGCCGTCGGAAGACTCGCGTGTTCATAATGGCTTGTGGGCGCGGTTGAACTAATATTAAGGTTATTACTTATTGTGGCTTCCACTCCGTCTCTGGTGCCCTTGTTTCCCTTTTCTTATTCGCTTATTTCTACTTAACTCTCGCTTCCTGGGGAGGGGGTGGCATTCTCTTCCCCCATTCCGGTATTTAAGCCGCAAGTGCTCTTCTTTGGTTTCATATATCATACTGGTGGTTTTTGGGCTATTTCTGCCATGAACTACTTTAGGGTTCTTACTTACTAGGATCTCCCCATTTACATATATTCTTACATCATCCCTTAAGGGCCATCCCTTTTTTTCTTCTGTTGTAGCTTAGAAGTTCCTGCTTGTCTATTGGCATCTACCCTCTCTTATTAACTTCATACTCTATAAGTATTTCAAATATTTCTCATTGAAGTTTGATTAAGTTTTCCTGTTATATACACCCATCTTTATTCATCCTACACCTTCTGTTCTTTTCTTTGGTTGTTTGTTTCTTCTATTTAATTGAGTACTATTCTTAGAGCATCTTTACCGTTATTTTTTGTCCTCCTTTGTTTCTCTTCTATTTCTTTAATAATACATAATCCTAATTATCGTACCGTATTTTCTTTTGTCTGAAGGCTTTGATTTAGGGATACTGCTCTTTCTCCGCACGGATCGATCTGTAGGATTAATTTTCCCCTGGTCACTCGTCTGGTGCCTTCCTCTCGTTACTGGACTCCTTCTGGTGTTTTATCTTCCTTGTATGTTAGAACATATAATTGTATATTCTTCATATGCCTAATTTTCGTAGAGTCATATTTGTTCTAAAATTCCGGTTCCGTCTCTCTCTTTTCCTGTTTATTCTTTCTCTTCCTTTTCTGCTCCTGCCGCCTGGTGTTTCTTTGCTTGTTGCTTTAGTACTTACTCTTTAGTAATTATTTTAAATATCCTCTTATGAGATTCATCCTCATACTTGTTATTCCTTTATAGGTTTTATTAAACCTCTTTCAGTGTCTATATGTTTCCCTCTCGGCTGTTTTCGCTGCCCCCTTCTAGCTGGTTCCGTGTGTTTTCTAAAGGTTTCATGGTTTACCCTAGTTTGTCTCACTTATGTGCGCGCATGGCTCAATCTACTCCTTGATGGCTCAAACTTCATATTCCTCTGGTGGTTCCTCCTGTTGCTTTGCTGTTCTGTATTGTCCTCCGTTTCTCTTATAACATATACTATGTCCTATTAGTAAATTCCTAACCATTATATGATGTTCCCCCGCTATGTTATATCCTTCTGCTCATGTAGTTCTTAGCTGGTCACGATATCTGTTTTCATATCATCCTCCATGATTTGCTATATAGCAAAGAATATATCATATAAGCCACAATATTGTGTATCCTTCTATTTAAACACTTATTTTTCTGTCACCTGGGGGGTAATTTTATATTATGATAAGGTACTTAAAGATAAAGAGTCCCTTTTTTATTCAAATGATCCCCACAATAACTCACCAACATTTCCGAAATTTCGGCTTAATTAATCACGTGGAATAAGACACAATAGTTTCATAAAACTATTTGACTCATTATTAAGGGAGCGGACTTTTTTATTATCGTCTATTTGCCCATATAGAATTACGATTAAAACTCTTATAAAAACCATATCACTGCCAAAAGGATGATGTATTTATTCACTTGCTCTCATTCCTCACATGAACCCTATAATTCTATGGCTGTATAAGACTCCTTTATAGGACAGATTTTTAGGTCAATAGGGGGATGTACTCATTTCATAGGCTCATACACTCTTATGCATAAAAGGGGTTAGGAATCCCATTTAATATTTTACATGCTCCTGTTTTGAATAAAGAGACGCCGCTTATATCATTATCTATAGGGTTAGATACCGACAAAATTGAATTTATTGTAGGACCTATTAGACTCCATGAACTCAGCACAGATTCAAGATACTACTCTTCTTTATCCCTTTGCTTATATGTTAGAAAACAGGAAACTCCTTATTTGATATATCTATTTTATCAGAGAGAAAGATTTGCTGCTTATATTACTTTTTATGTGTCACCCTTACTGTTTTCCTGGGTTCTATGCCTTGGGTGTAGTTTCTAATCTTCATCCTTTTAGCATCTTTTCCTTCTTGCCTTCCTGTTGTGCGTCTTCCCTTGTATGCTTCTGCTATTTACCTTCCTTCTTAGGCATTTCCACTCTGACGGGGATGTTGATATGCCCACTGTCCTGTGGGGTATTTATAGGGTGTCACATAGATATTTCCCTGAGGTGTGAGGCAGATAATTCTCTCAAATATGTCAGTTTTATTCGTATATACATTCTATTATAGTCATCCGCTCCTATATGCTTGCTCCCCCCCCCCTTTTAGCTTAAGGATTGTTTAATATGTTATGTGTATCGCTATTCTTATTCTTATCTTATCCTCTTCGCCCTTCCTATGTTATTATTATTCCTAACTCTCCACGAGAAACAGCCCGTTGTATATAGTACTATTCCTTTTATAATTTCCTATTCCTCCTTAGGGTATAAGAATTTTAATCTTTCATTTTACATAATTGTTATATTTTAATAGTACCGCATCGATTTCGAGTCTTGTTAAGAGGAAAATACTACAGATTAAAGGAGGTGTGCAAATTTTGCGTAATCATTGTTTCTTAATAGTACCCGGATAATTATTGAATCTATATTACAATAATATTGAGAAGGAATAATCACTGTTCACGACGTATTACTGTACTTACAGTGTTACTTCGCCTATAAAAAGTTCTTCCTATATATATACACCCTTGGTATGTTGAAACCATTTTTACTGATAGTATCACTCAGTTTCCCATACAGCATGAATAGCCTTAGGATTGGTATATGCGTATTCCTGGAATGGAATTATTTTACAATCCAGTGTATTGGTGAAATGGTATGATTTTTACAACTGCCGTCCTCCTCAAGGAATTGGACTCTCTAAACCTTTGTATTATCTTAAACAATTTTCCTCATCACACAGGACTTTACTACATAGAATATTACCCTTGACAGAGGCTTATCCTTTAAACAGTTGTTGTAAGGCCGATTCTTAGAGTTAATACAAATATACCCGAAGCATCTCGTATTTTCTATATATGTCTAACGCTTAGTGATTGGAATCCCTCCAAGAATACCGCTGCATCCACTCTATTATCTCTTACTAAATATTTCTTCTAAAATTATGATGCCTCCTGCTTTAAATCTTGACAACTCCACAATGGGGACTTTCCGGATTCTCCTACTGTTTGTGCAGTGATACTCTAGAGAAATGTCTCCTTGTCACATACTTAATAATGGTTGCGAAAAATTTATTCCTTATATATTAGTCTTCCAAGGAAGTGTATATCCTCCGCCTCATTCTATTCTTCAAATAATAGCACCCGTTGGCCTATGTTTTCCATATAAACGTATTCCAGTCATAGTCATAGAATCCCCACGATTATGCTTCTGATATCATGGTTCCCCATCGAGATATGTTATCTTCAGCCAATAATAGTCTACAAATAAAAAAATTGTAAAATATGAACCTCGTGCAGAATAATATTCAGGAGACATGTATACAGTACACAAAAGAATACTGGAGGTATAGACGCATGGTTCATATAATGGGGCTGTATGCTAAGCGTACATTGCACAGGCCTGTGGTCCTGGGGGAAGCGATATTTTTTAAATAATACTACACATAAATATTGATTCCTCAATTAGTCACCTTCTCCAATTAGTCGTATCTAAAACGCTATGTTATCAGACCTTGACATAAAAGCATTCCTGCGACACTGTACATTACAAACAACATTTCGGCTAGAATCCTTTCATTGTCCATATGCTAGTATTCCTGCTTCTATTGTATTACTCCGGCAATAATACATTGGACACAGCTACATCGCTTGCACTTGGGCGTGATTAATGGCTTCCTCTTTTCTTTAGAATGTAGGCCTCAATTCTTCACATAATACTATTTCATAGAGATCTATACTCATCGATGATTGTGGTTTCCCAAAGAATAGGAACCGAAAGTTGGAATACATAGCCCGCAATTGACACACTTTCGCATTTTTGATGGGCATATTGTAGGAGAATCCTTATCCTTCATAGGATGGTCCCTAAGAATATCCTTATCCCTCATACAATACTGTATTCTGAATATCATTGCACTCCACAGGATGCCACTTCTCATTTTCCCTTTCCTCTACATATCACATGAGTGCAGGCAGAATAATCTCCTTCAAATGAAGGTGCCACAATGCTTTTGCTACATTCAAAACATTTCCTTCTTCCCACAATAACGCCATAACCTCTAAACCCATACACTAGGATTCCTAATATAGCTGTAGTTTTTACCATCCATTGACACTTTAAACACATTTGTACACCTTATATCATAGTACTCCTTGTACAGTAGTATTCACTTTACAATGTTATGCTTAATATATTGATACTCCGCAAACATCGCCACTATTCACATAATAGTACTCTGCGAATGTTACCAGTGGGAGCGAATAAATAATTCTTAGACAAGACTCCTTCACGCACATGTGTACACTTTCTCGAGCCGTACTCCCCCAATCAGGGAGTTCCACACATTATACGACTGTTAATATAATAACACTCCAGGGAGTACTATGGATTCCGGAATAGGGGGCTTTGCCTATAATAGAAGCCTAAACAGTAGGCCATGATATTCCACCTCTTTTAATAATTGTGCATGGGGGGTATCCAGAATCCCACCACAATTGTGCACTCCAAGAGATCACACTAGGGAGATATGAGTACACTCACAAGACAGCGCCGCAGATCATCCGTACGTTTTATACAACCATGCTCCTAAAAGAACAGTACTTTGCAGATATCAGTAGAGATCAACCATTAATACATTGATATAACAGTACTACGAGAGTTTCCGCATTCGTCACTATGGGAAATGGGGACACATCTATACTTCCTTGTCATCTGCCCTTGTAGAATATGCATGCACTTCATAGAATATTACCCTACGAATAATGAAACACCTCGAAAATCAATATTCTTGACACTATAATACGGTTAACATTATAGTGGCCCTGCCATAGCTCTACTGTTTAGACAATAGGTTTCGAGGCCATATGTCGGATCTGCAGAATCGCACAAGTCATATCATCCAGTCATTAAACGAACATGGAGACCTTTCAAATAATGCTATTCCAAGGACATTTGTACTCATAAGGACAAACTATTCTGTACATAACATCAGTGTTCTTCAAGTAATCGTTCAATTCACACATCCATGTGTCTCACAGAAGTGTACCCTCCATACGGAGGTACTATGGCAACTTCCACAAGTGGCGTAACGGTTGGCATCTCCTCATACGGCACAAAGCTAAGTCAGGAATTCTAACCCCCCCCTTACTTTACTTAATAATACCGGCTTAACTTTGGCACTCATCAGATGGCATCGTACAAGCCATATCAGGCATCTTTAGATATGAGTACTATACATACATCTATAGTGTCCCCATAACAGTATTCCAAGTCATGAATACTCCTTCAGCAAATATCCTGTTCAAATGAAAGTATTATCCACACAACAGTACTGTAAACAGGACGGTACTTTCTGTGTTAACGTACTCTATCAAAGAATTGTACACCAAGGGTAATCTTACTCATAAAGGCAGAACACTCCACACATCATGGTTCTGTTAGTATAATAGCACTCGAGGTGTTCCATATAGCTCAAATATTAGTACCTCCATAGAACAATACTAGAAAACTTCCAGACTCCTCATCATCGAGAATGTACAAACATCAGTACTTTCTAGACAATAGTTATACTGGAATATCCATGCAGTTCACACAACACTCCTATTCATATAGTGAAGGAATAAACCTTGAATCGTTCACATACACTAGTACATGGACGACTGTACTCCTGACATAATAATAGTACACGTATAACCCCGCGCATCACTATCAAGGAAAATCCACACCAGTATTGTACAAGTAATGGTACCCGAAGTGTACATCTTGTGTTCAAATACCAATAGAATAAGGGTGTTACTACTCTCGACATCTAAGCACTACGAACACCTGGGTACGTTTCATATACAGTAACACTGAAGGATATCCTTACCCTTTACGCAGATGTGCTCCTCAACTAAGGGCACTGCAGGCGCAATGGAACCCTTCAGATAACATTCCTCTAGAATATCATTACATTTCACATAGTACTGCATTCAGCATGTCAGTGGACTCAACAGAATGGCACTCTCCATATACTCATGCTCTTCACATGGAATGAACACTGGTATATTCGTGCTCCTCAAATATATCGGCTCCAGGCGGTTTGGAGGGTTCAGAGCATTTAGCTGTTTGTATTGTACTTCTATAATCCCTGAACGCCGATATAATACTACGGCTGGTACACCCTTATATTTCACAAGCATGGACACTTGCGACATGTTGCAGCAACTTACACAGTTCTACCCTCTATATAAGATTACAGCACGTATATCTGTGAACTTCATCCAATGGTTTCATTCATATAATAGTATTCTTGGAACACACATACAAAGTAGAGATAATGGTACGCCCTGCATGTCAGTAGTATTTAAATCATAGTACTCCGGGTGCAGTAGTACTCATCCCCATGATGCTATTTCTTCCATACCAATACTTTGCACACATGCAGACTATTCATATGATACTACTCTGGGAATATCGGAAATCGAAGCTAAGAAGTTATTTTCACACAAGCGTAATCTAAGGATATCTTTACACTTGGTAGAGCGGTGCTGCTAAAGTCATGAAGCATCACGTAATGCACCACTCTTAATATAATAATACTTCAGGGACTGCTACAGGTTCCACACAGTACTTTTGTGCGTATAATATAAGTCAAAATCCTTGGCTTCGAAATTTTTACCCTCCTGATAGTTGTGCTTCAGGCACATCTATAACGTGTGCACCATTGTGTTTCCTAAAGGACAGTACTACACACATATTAGTATACTCACAAAATATGGTTTCCGATTATGCATACTACCTACGGAGGTATTCTATTAAGAAAACAATGCACAACAAATATTACCACAGCTCAACCATTAGTACATTCATATAACAGCACTACGACAACTTCTGTAATCATGACCATTGAAAATCCATACACATCTGTACTGTATAAGCAATAGCCTTCCTGTAATATTCATAAACTCGACGCAATAGTGCTTTCCAAATAATGACCCTCCTAGAATATGGATATTTCAGAAAAAGAACTACGGTTTACATCATAGTACTTCCGGCACCATAGTACTATCGAAACAATGGTATCCCTAACAGTTCTTAGCTGTTTTACAATCCCGTACTTTAGATTATTGGGCCATTAAACTTAAATCCCGACACTTTACATAATGGCACTTCAAAAACATGCATGATCATCTGGGCACACCATTGCGTACATAACCGTAATAATCCTCAAAGGTACGAAGAATGAAGAGGTGCATGCGCTTCACACCATAGTACGCTTCAGATAAAACTATTACGGGAATTGCTATACCCTCTTTGGTGTAACTCCCCGCAAGTTTTAAGAGGGTACTTTATATATGTTATCCCCTTTAATATTTTATTTAACGGTACTGTTCTTATTTTGTCACACCTGACATAGTAAGGTACCAGGCATTTTAAGATTCTGCAGATATGAGTACGGCATATACTTATATACTCCTCACAGAATGATATATGGAGTCATCGATACTGCTATACAACTGGGCACTTCGAATGAAGGTATTATCCAGATAACAGTATTGTTAACATAACGGTATTACTTGTACACGCTTAGTCTCCAAAGAATAATACCACAAATATAGTCGTACTAAGGAAGGCAAATAACTGCAGATAAAAGGATACCCCGTAGCATAATAGAACTCCTGGAAGATCAATACTCAAGACAAAAAGTTACTCTTAATATCATAATACTCCTGGAGTAACAATACTCTTTAAGTAATAGTATTACAGATGACTCCTAGAATTTGCGCAATCCTGCACGTCATGTAATGAAGTCATTACACTTACATCAAAACACTTGACATCCTCATAAATCCAAGGATAAGGTTATTCCACGTGATACATCGCTTCCCATATAATGGTAGTTTTCTTCAATTAACCCTTGACTCCACACATTAACCCACGGGAAGCAAAAGTATCCTTCACATAAGGAAACTACTGGAGTTTTTGCACTGCTCATACAATAGGTCTCCGGAAATGGTAGAAGTTTACGCACCATATATCCTATTACCCGAATACATCACTTAATACGAATGTTTTGACTTAGCCATGATCCAGATACTGGTGTATCAGGCACGTTGGCTATTTCCACATATGAGTATTATACATACGTCTGCACTCTCCGCATATTGTTATTGCAAATCATGAATAGTCAGTAAGAGAGTGTGCTATTTAAATAAACGTATAATCCACACAACAATACTCTTAACATGACGGTATTCCTGAGACACATGTACTCCTCCATAAAATAATATTTTGAATATAATGATATTGATTATGACAAAGCTCCCAACATATAAGGGTGGAGCTTAGTAGGATAGGACTGGATGTCATGCAGATAGTTGATCTATTAGAATCTTCATATAACGGTACCATGAGAATCTCTGGATTGCGGACTATTGCGAATCCAGACACATTGGTACGGTTTAAACGAGAGTTGTAGAATATTCATGCACTTCACATGACATTAAAACACGAGCATCCGACCGCTGCACCGGCGTTAAAAGCGCACACCACTATTCTCCAAAGAAGAGTACCCCCCGCGGGATTGTGCTGCTGATGTAGCGAAACGATAAGAATCTTAGTATTCTACTGATATGAATACTATACACACATCAGTATTTTCCCTGCAATAACATTCCTGGATATCCATACCCTAGAAACAAGTTTGTTTTCCCAATAACAGTGTTATCCAGGTAAAACCGCTATTCACCTAATACAACTCAATGGACCTCCTAACTTCAGAAGCAATAATACACCAGGGAAGAAAGTGCCCTTTTACACATGGGTATATTATTCCCGTTTTGTAATGTGACCACATCGGTATGTTTATGATATTTACAATTCACATATGTTGCCTTCTTCCTAAATAGCCAAAGAAAGAGAATATCTTCATAATGGCTCCACATAGGAAGAAAAAAAAAGGCGATCAGAATATTACGGAAGAAAAAATTCTAATAAAGAAGAATGAGATACAATACAACATATCAACAAGGAAGCAGTCGAAACAGCATCTTCACAATGATGTAACGTGAAGAAACATTTTCACAATAATCGATGCAAAAGAACATGTTCAAAATGACGGACCAAAAGAAAATCCTGAAGATACCAGGAGAAGAAAGCATCCTAATAAAAAAAATAAGAAACGGGACCCCAGATTAACCATGCCGCAGAAAAAGGGCATCTTCATAGGGAGAATCGCACACGAGAGGACATCTTCAGGAAGCTGCAAAAAAGGGTACATCATCGTAGAAAAGCTGACACACAGAAAAACATCTTCAAGATCCCGCGGGAGAAGGGACCATCCATATAAAACAAATGAAACAGAACAATATATTGAGGCTACCGCCGGAAAATAGCATCATAAGTATGCCACAGAAGAGAAATATCTTCATAGAGAGGGGGCCTCGCGAAGATATCTTCGCGGTAGCATAGTAGAAGGAACAGGCATCTTTAAAAAGCAGCGAAACAGAAGAATATGATGAATATAGCGCGGTAACAAGATTCCTCGTAAGGAGGAGGCCACACTAACAGGAATTCTCATAATGACGTGGCACAAGAAACCTCATCACGGCACCCAAAGAAGAAACTATCGTCAGGAAAGAAATGAAACACAAACAGGAATCTTAATGGTAACAGGGCGAAACAACCCGTCCCTATAAGAATGAGGAGCCAGAGAATATATTAGAAGTACAACGCGGTAAAATGAATCTTGCAGAAATGGATGGCCTACAGGGAAAATACACCTCACATTGACGCACCATAAAAGAAGAGAACTTCATAAAAATGGAACAGGAAATATCATCCTGAAGAAAATGCCGAACACAGGAAGATCTTCATATTGACGCAACAAGAACAGTGTAGCTGTGCAGAAATGTAACACAAAGAAGCATTATTATAGTCACATGGCAGATATAAGCATCCTTAGAAAAATGCAACACAGAGAGAAATCATCATGATACCGCGGCGAAACAGTACGCATCACAGTGCCGCCGCGGAACAATACATATCACAGTGGACGTAAGACGAGAACGCCGCAATGACTCGCACAAAGAGCATCATTAAAATGTAGAAAAAGAAAGCATCATGAAGAAAGAACACAAAAGAGATCGTCATAAAAATGCGGCAGGTAAAGGCATCTTCATAGGAATGCCAGCAGAAGTGGTATCTTCATAAGGATACTGCGAGGGATGTCATCATAAAGGAAGCCTCCAAAAATTCTCGTGAAAGGAATGCGGCAAAAGGGTGTATCCTCATGAAAAAATTAAATTGAGAAATATATATAATGAAGCGAAACGAAA
>NW_008481957.1:0-789 GCF_000524495.1 Plasmodium inui San Antonio 1
CCCGGATAACACTGTTAACCGAAGTGCAGAGTTGTGTCAGGGGTACGGCTCTTCTGGAGTGTTATTGTAGGAAGGTTACTCACGTGTGCGTAGTATTCATATGTACAAAGTACTGACTTGCTTATGGTTTCGTTAAATGAAGAACATGAGCCCGCTTCGGCTACTGTTGTTTGCAGAATAGTCGGGTGCATTTCTAAGGGTGCTGCAGCGCCCGGATACACGTATAATACTCTTATGGGAAAAGTATTGATGCTCCTGTAGTAGTTTATGCAAATGATTCAGAGTTTACGCTTTCATTATATGAGAAACATTATTCTATGAAGTGCATGCATATTCCAGTGATAATATTGCCTGAAGATGATTGATCTGTCCAAATTTTTGATAGTCAGGAGTGCAGAGGTTCCCAGACTATTGTTATATGAAAGTACTAATGGTTGAGCTATATGGATGAGTCGGAGTGCTATTATACTAAGAGAACCATGATGTGTGAAGTGCTGTAGACAGATGAGTACGATTACCCTCGGAGCACTATTATTTGGACAGTACGAGTGTGCAGGGAGTATTGTTATATTAAGAGTACTCTCTTGAGAATAATACTTTTATTTGAAGAACCCTACGATTATGTATGGACTGGTGTACCATGATGAGTGGGAATATCCCTGGAGTAACATTATGTGAAGTGTTCCGATATAAGATTAACGGCTCCATTATATGAAGTACAGGATTATGCAAATCCTGTGGATTTACTGGAATACTATTCTTTGAGGAATATTGCTACACTCGGAGTAC
>NW_008481957.1:1134-15629 GCF_000524495.1 Plasmodium inui San Antonio 1
TATCATTTAAAGGGTTAGAATCCCGGCTGTAATATAATGACATAACAGTTTTAGGAAGTCCTTTGATGTATCTGCAGTAGCATTCTTTTTGGAAAAGCGGTATCCTAAAAGTAGTATTATATGCAGAGTACTGTCCTCCCTAGAATATCATTGGTGTCCATAACATTAATGTTACCAGGATATCTTTGACAAGAGGATACGAATATGCCTAACATACAAACCACTTATCCTTTCAGGGAGGCGAAAAGAAAAAAGTGAGGTGGAAGAAATTCCCAAAGTAGAGTCTATACATTGACGGTACTTCGACATTGAGCAGAATTCTCCATTTCAGAGGAAAAATAAATATATAGGGTAAAACCGTATAAAGGACTTAAAAATATCAAGAAACATGGTTAGGAGGTAGCAGCCAAACATGGGAAGGAGGAATAGCACACTAGAACCAAAGGGAAAGAGCTAACTTAACAAATAAGAGTACCTGAAGCAATGTTGACGGAGAAGGAATCACCCCAGAAACATTGAACATGGACAGGAAAGAGAACACCTACAGTAACATATGAGGTGGGATATTCACCGGGCCCAATACCGCATCAAACAAGAGAGGAGTTGATTGCAAACCTTCGTGTGTCAAAATACACGCCATTATTCCAAGTTAGGGGGAAAGATATATAAGTACGAAATTTCTTACCTATATTAATTGGTGTTCTAAATTCTTTGCTGTTTGTATTGAGCGTTATTTCTTGAATTACAAACTGTACAATTTTATTTGTTACCATAGGATGTAATATCCTATGATACCATTTTTGATTTTATACATGGAAATATATAATTGTTTAAAATAGATTTATTTCCTCTTTGAAGTTTTAGAAGCTTTCTTAAAACCATTTTTCTTCTTGTAAAGATATAAGACACTTTCTGAGGTAGATTTTGGGAGAGTTCCAACATTTTCTGTGTCTACGCTTAGTGTAAAGGTGTCCCTTTTTGTTGTATCTAGAATCATAATCATAAGATATTTATGTTGACTGCATGGGTCACTACTATTCAAAGGTCTGGCATAAGGGTTGTGCTGTTACCTGTATATTCTCTGTTGCCATGATATAGAATATGAGGATTCCAATTCTTTGGATCCAATTACTGATATCACCTTGATTTTACTTTTTTCTATTCCTTTGCAGATTATGAGCCAAGTGACTATGAGAATAACCTCTTAATTTTGAGAAGTCCTCCACCTTTTTATATATAGAACTATTTTGGCAGTAGGAAGACTCATTGAGAATGAATGAATCCAGTAAACCGCGCTTTTACTCATGTAATGTGTGGATAAGTTGCGGCTGAGTGTTATATATAATTCCACGGTTCATGATTTACCAATCGCGCGTAACCCACCTTGTTAAAGAAAAATGCGAAACAAGGACAAGATTATATATAATTTTGGCAGGGACGGCTTTGACTTAGAATGAAAGAAGAAGAAATTAAGAAATATTCCTACCTGAAAGGAACCTTAAAGAAAAAGGTAAAGAGAGAGGAGAAAGGGATTGTACATAAAAATATCAACCTGCAAATTCTACACATAAACTTTGAGCGCACCATCAAATAGGTGCACAAAAAAAAGAACACATTTGCAGAAGTCAAGATACCTTTAGCACAGGTGCAAGAATTCTAATGTGACTTGATTCTACGTTATTTTAAAGAATTATTGGCAAATGACCTTCCAATTTGACTGAATTTATTCGGCAATCACAGATATATTAACTTAAATTAAAGGTTTCCATCAAGGAGTACTGCGCTTCCACTGCAATCTATGTGCAAATAGGTGGCTTTCATTATAATTCCGAATTGATTGTTACATTTCGGCAACATAAGGATGTCATTAAACGATACAATATGCAATTAGTCATATCCCCGTGAACTGCAAAATTTCAAGATGAGAGATAAGTGGACTCGACTTTCGTATTCATGCGCATTGCTGACAGCTATACGGGTGACGTTCTGTCGTACGCTTCATGTGTTTGATCTTATCTTATACTTGACAGTACATGACAGGTGTATTCTAACCTCTCGCACCCAAGATATCCTCCGTTCTGGTATGCTCAGCTTCAATGTCCCACTATATATATCAATAACACTGCAGGAAGGAGAATATTTAGTTGTCGGCGTACCATGGTACAATATCCCCAGCTTATCCATTCTTTGAACTTACCGTCAGCGCCGGCCGTGCTCATATGTTGCCATTATTATAAGATATATGCCTTCAAGGATTGAGCCGTCCAGGGTGTGATTAACGTATTGACAATATTCTTCTTTATCGAAAATTTATAATCATAAAGAATATTTCATACCTTTAATACGTCACGTATTTATGGCTTAAGCTGAAACAGCAATGTAAACATCTTACTGAGGCATATAAGTCTCCTATTTTCTTCACGTGTTAGAAGATGATTATTCTCCTCTTTCATCTTTATGCTACCTGTGCTTGCGTGATTTAAACTTTTAACAGTCTACTAATGAGTATGTTGATCACTGCTTGTCTCTTCCTTTAAAATTCATTGCAAAACAGAAGCTAATATTACAGGAAAAGTGAATACTATGATAGGTATAGTCACAATTTGTGTTATTTCCCATTATTCTCTTATTCACTTATGTATTTTGGGTAATATTTCAGGTACTGAAGTCCAAGGAGGGCATATCTAGAATTATATATCCTCCTTTTAAACAGTGAACAAAATAAACCTGATATGTTTGCTAGAACCGAATCCGTATTGAGGAATGGCGTCATTATAAATAATATAATTACTTGTGTATAAGTGTTTATATTCCTATATCTCTTATATAGTGACAGAATTTATTTATAAGGGCAATGATAGAGAACTTTGGACCCCAACAAAAGAGGATTATATGATACAATAATCAAAGCATTACTTTATCGTCATGAGATTAAATATGATACAAACCAAATGTAGCTCATTATTTAATAAAATTATGAAATTGTTAAATAAAGAAAAGAATATTATCAATATCGTATCATCCTATCGCTTAATTCTCCAATAATGAGTGTATAAACCACCTAAAGGAAGCTAAGGAAAGTCATGTAGTTAGATTAATGATTTTACCAATGTCACACTAATCTATAATCAGAGGGGACCCCTAACCAAAGGGGTTTCTACGACAAGTCTTATAGATTATTAGGGAATCTATAAGAGACTTCTTTATTCCCTATGTATATTTATTCGTTATTAATGGACTGAACCATGTGAATCTTCTTATATATAACCTTCTTGTGTCAACCTTATAGTGAATTAAACTTTAGCTTTCTCATGATGTATATATTGAAGGAAGCATAATAATGTTAACTGATGTGAGCAGTCCATAGGTTATTTATACACATATCTACAGAGAATATTAATGTTAAATATTCCCTAGATACGATTGTGTGGAAACTGATAAAATTAAGTAGATAATACCGTAGTAATTATGAAGTCTCTGAAATAGATAAGACGTACTGCTAAAAAAATGTTCATATATTGAGAATTACTGGAGAACCAAGAGAAGAAACTACCTCTACACCTGGGAAATTGTAGGTTCTTTATTGAATATGTTACGTTTTCAAAATATAATTAAACAGAAGCAATAGAGCAAAACTTAAGAACAAAGGTTCTAATAGTTAAATAGTTTTTACAGCCGGTGTACAGCAGTCACTTCACCTTATATATTAACTAGTCTGTATAGTTCCTTTGCCTAATCTTATACTATATTAAGGGTTTGTGATAAATATATCTATTCCATAACTGCTAGATATCAATGAATGCAATTTAGGAACAACAGGATGATTATTACCTCTATAACAAGAAGCTGAAGATATCTTATATTATTTCTCATATTAACGACTGATTATTAAATCAAACAGAATTCAAAAGTGCAAGAGGTCCAAGAGAATAAGGTCCTTCGCAAGTGAAGAGTCGAAATTATAGTACCAATAATCAAGGAAACTATGAATTAAACTATATAGTATTAAGCGTTAGACGAAAAATACAAGAGACCTAGACGAAGATGATATCCAAGTGGAATATTCTCGATATTATAATACGAATAGGCAAAAAGCAAGAAGAATAACCAGGCCGTTTTATACTCATCACCAGCGTGTCTGAGTAGAGAAATATTCAACTACGAGATAGCCAGACTACGTCAAATATATCATAATATTAAATATAATGGAAAAAGACAATACGAAGAAGTCAATAACCTGGTTAAGGATTCTTATTTAAACAAGGCGTCCAGAACAGGATAATGGGGGAAAAAGTCTTAGACTCAATGAACTATCAAGAAGGTAAAGAATGTATATATTCCTCCAACTCCACAAAGGAAAGGGGAATAATGAAGGGTAAATAATATCAACCCAAGTCCCCTATTGGAGCCAAGTAACTGACCAATTAAGAAAATCACAAGGTGATATATTATCTATCCTAAGTATTTAGTCTGTTCATAACTACACATAGTAGACAGGTCAAGTATACTCATAGCAAAATCCCCACCCCAAGCCTACTAAATAGGAGTTTTTCGTTATAATCTTAATAGTGTCAGATATCTGACTATCGGAAAATTAGACATCTCTAGGACTAGGAAACCCGCCCTCAGCCCTCAAAACAAGATGACCAAATATAAAGATTCTGCAAATATGTGATACCAGATGGTCGAACATGAAATTATAACTCCCACCTTATTAGACGAGTTTCAACAGTAAGTGGAATGATATATAATTCCCCCCATATACAACACAAGTAGCCTCTCTTGAGGACGGAAAAAGTGAGATCAGGTTAAAAGCAAGTTAATAATTATAGGATCTAGCATAAATTTAATGTTCATAATCAAAAGGAACAACCCAACAGTAGTGTCTTACAAATACCCCCACAGTAAAAGAATCCCGTCTCACAATAGAAGAAGAATTAATATCTCACTCCAACGCACGCCCCTCTCCCCCTCATCCAGAAAAGAAATAAAGGAAATCAAAGAAGAGAAACCCAAACCCAGAGGCGCAATATCCGAAACTAATATCCCCCAAAGAAAAGGGAAACAAATACCGAAGGAGCCCCTGGGAAAATTACAGCCGAGTCAACCAAAGTAAAGAATAACTCCAGCCATATTTGTCAACAATAATGAGCAAAGTGATAACTAGCAGCAACTCCAATAAAATTAGAGGAGCACATAAATCAGTAATGACGTCTAAAGCTGACTGAATAGACTACCCTCCCGAGAAAAAAAGGAAAAGAAAGGAATAAGGACCTTAGTCTCCAGGATATAAAAGTCAACAGAAATTACCAACCTGGATTACCAGATTGAACGATCTGACTAAACACCAGGCACAGGAGGAATATCGAAAAAGAAACACAAGCTAAGGGCAGAATCAGCAATTAAGCCCTCCACCTGGGCAAAGATTGGGTAATTCAAATAGAACGAAAAACAGAAGATAAACAGAAGCCCCAAGGCGCCTCACTCAAAACAAAACCAAGTCTCAAGAGTAGAGTAGTCAACTGAAGGAACCTCCTAACCCGGACATGTCAAGACCCTGAGTGCAACAAAAAAAACTATCAACTAACCCCAAGAAAGCCGAAGAGATAAAAGAGCAGACTCCAAGCAATATTCCTATTAAGGTAACAACCCGAAAAAAGGACCCATGAACCCCAGTGACATCCGACCACAGCACCAATCCCCCTTCGATCTCAAAAAAATTGAAAGATAAAAATCCCGAAGGTAATAAAAACCTGAAGATTCATCCATTATCCTCGAAGTTCTAATAGAGTAAATAGCGACTAGGAACAGGCTCCCACAAAGAGGTGGGTAGTCTAATCCCAAGAGCAACAAAAAGAAGCAGGCGTATGATAACGGTTAGGCATAGCCGAGGATGAAGAAAGAAATCAAATAATAGGGTCAAATGGAAGAATCCCCAAGCAAACCCAAGCAGAAATCAGGCGGGAAACACATTTAGACCCCCAAGTCTCTATATTCCTCCCCCCAACGAGAGGAAAGGGCCAGATAGAAATTCCTCAATACTACAACACTCCGGAAGTACCAAAGATATATAAGAACTCTTCCAGAAGGACAAAAATCAAAACAAACTCCCTTAGGACTAAGTGCCAGGAATTGGTCAAGGAGCTCGGAAGTCATAATTTCGTAAAAAGGTTCACGGAGAAATTCAATTAGCAAACGAAGCTCCAACAGCCGCTGACTCAAAAAAGAGCCCCTAAGGAACCTCCAACACCGGAAGAATCAGGTTGAAGGATCGTATAATCCCAAAAGGGAACCCTCCAACGACTCAACAGAGGACTAAGAAAGAAACCCCAAGGCGACTCCCCCCAAATAATGACCATATGGGCACAAGAGGGTAGTAAAGATAAGAAAAGATACACGTCGCCACTCGCTATAAATGATATATCAATTGATAAAGTCCACCGGACTCCAAAAGACAGTCCCAAATCCTAGCGGTCTAGAACAGAAAGGAAAGAAATATGCAGCCTGAGGAGGATCCAAGAAATATCCGAATCAACACCGAAGTATTAGGAACGAATAGCACCGAGAATCCAACCCACGGAAATCCCACTCCTATCAGGGCGCAAAAGACCAACGGCCCAAGGCAGGTACAGGAAAATCCACACCTCAGCAGGGGACTAAACCACAGAGCCATACAAAAACAACAGCCTTAACCTCAAGGCCGCAACCTGATTCCTAAATCCGAAGAGAGGGATCATCTAGAAACATTGGGCCAGGGAGTTCAAATTAGGAGGAAGTCCGGAGAGGAACCCAGGGATCCGCTGATCTCCATCGATAGGAGAGGGTGGTACCATAGACAACGAGTAACTGGAGCAAAAACCATAGAGGCGTGAGATAAAGGGAAGCTATCGCACCCTCCCCGTCTAAAGCCGTAAAGGGACCCCCCAGATCCTAAGCAGGCAAGGGGGAGCGGCTGACAACTTCGATGAGCATTGGCTACGAGAAGGGAGAACATAGACGATGAGGCCTTAGGGGGAAAAGAGAACACCGTTCCTGTCTAAAATAAAGTATCAACAATCCAAAAAGTCCCTAAGAGTAGTAGAGGGGTAAAACAAAGTCCGGCCAAGAGGTAGGTCAAGGCATTGGGGGGCCATTTCTCGACCCAAGAGGGGTCTTTCGAGTATCAATAAAATCGAGCGACCCCAGGAATAAGGTAAAACAACGAATCCAGCCTAGTATCGGATGAGGAGAAAAGAGGCCGAGTCTCTGCATGACGCCACGAAATCGAGGGAACGAATTATGACTAATCCCTCAGGATAATATCGGCAGAAACGGGAGCGGGGCGCTCCAGAGTCGATAGCGACAATAGAGGAAAATCGAAGGAGGGAATAACTAGGATAAGAGGACTGAGTCGAAAACCAAGAGCGAGTGGGAAACTAGGGGGGCATCTGGCGCGGAACCCCAACCGAAAGAGAAAGCTAGGGAGGGTGACTGACTGAGCGGAAAGTGGAACAACATGGCGAATGACAAGCATACGAAAAAACGGAGGGAGTTTCAAACCAGATAGAGTCGACAGATCTGCCGAACGACCAGGATCTAGAATAGATGGAGACGACGAGGGGGGGTGAATACGGCGAGGATAGGAAGCTTCAGAAGCCAAATCAACTCCCCGCAGCAACAGAGAAAGAATAAACAATCCAGAAGAAGTAGGCAGCCGATACAAGGAAGGCTTAGGGAGTTAAAGGAAGGACCAGCAGGAAGGGTTAGTCTCTCCCTTAGTTCAGAGGAGAGGGGGCAAGAACAGGCCTAGGAAAACACAAAGGGAAGGAAACTGCAAAAGAGCAAGAGTAGGGGAATTCAGCACCGGCAACTTCTCATGGACCCTCAGGGAAGAGGGGCTTTGGCGAGAGAAGATCAATGGGAGTAAGGAGAAAGAGGAGCGACAGATCTGCTGAATATCGGAGCGAGTGCGAGACTGGACGACTAAGGAAGTCATGGGACGTATATGCGATCCCAAAGGAGGGAATAGTAAATACCGAAGAAGGAGAGAGTGAACTGTCGGAGTGGGGCTGGGTTAGGACTCTCAACTAGGCGAAGTTCCTGGAAAAATTAGGGAGCTCCCGGGGACTGTAGATAGGGAAGGAAAAGGAAGACGAGTTCAGGAGACTGACAAAGGAAGTGAAGGAACATGAGAATCATCCCGTCCGAAAGAGGACAGAAGGGGCATGACTGGTGATTCAGAGGAGCTAATTCAGGAGGATATCTGCAGGGGCCCCCCCGAAAGACGAACCAGAAGGAACGAAACAAATTAAAGGAGGATTGAGCAGGATGAAGCAACAGATGGAGAAGGAAGGAGGTGGATCTAAAACATTCCAGGACAAGAACGAGGTAAGGATGAGAAAATATGTCAGGAGAGGCAAAAAGGATAGGACACGCCGCAGGAGCAGATAACCAAAAGGGAAGGGATGAAACTGGGGACAGGGAGGGTCGGAAGGAGGTAGAGGATGGGAGGCTGACAGATACGGAAGATTCGATAATAATCCCCAGGAAGAGGAGAGGCTGACCGAAAGACGGGGGAGTGATAAAGGGAGGAGTGGGGAAAGGGATTCCATCGAAAAGTCAATCAGTATCCAAGGGACTTGATAAGAAGCCGGGAAAGAAGGGCGCGATTAAATGAATACATGAGGTGTGGAAAAGCACGGCCAAAGAGTAGTGAACCTCCTGAGTAGTCAGAACCAAAAGGGAAAGACGCAATCTGAATTTAAGCGAGGAGCCCCAAAGGCAGGAAATCTTGTAAAGGAGAAGCAAAGGACCATTGGAAAGAAGCCTCAGACTGAAGGAGGGAATTAGATCTCAAGGGTAAGCAACAACATGAGGAGGACCACATGGAGGATGTCTTATGGAAGCGTGACTCGCTTAGAGGGAGCGAGCCTGATTCTATAGCCAGATGCCCAAGAATTAGAACAAGGACAGCCTTATCTAAAGGATGGAACAGTCAGTGGTAGCAGAGCGCAGACCGACAGGCAGACGACGCGGCCCCTCCAGCACGTGAAGGAAGCTGTTTCGGGGTAGCTGGAGAGCAAAGGAAGTGGAGGGGAAAAGGAGTGCTCTGCGGGACCTTCATGGAGTGGTCAGGGGGAGGGACGAATCCGAAGAGAGATAGGAGACGACTAAGCCACCATTAAGAGGAGGGACCAGTAGAATATGAGGAGGGGGAAGCAGGAGACGCGGAGATTAAGATAGGTTGGCCTTAGGAGATCTAAGAGAGGGGGATATAAAACGGGGGAGGGCATCCCCAGAAGTCAACGCGAGGGACGTTCAGTTACATCCCAAGCACACAAAGTTAAGAAGGGAAGTTTGGAGAAGAGGAGAAGGAAGAAACGTCTAGGCCAAAACCCAAATCTTAATAGCACCACGCATTTAGGGGAGGAGGAAGATTCACTGTAAGGTGCCGAGGCATCCTGTAAATCAGGGAGGAATGAACAAGGCACGGAAGCAGGGAAGGAGCCAAAACTTGCCCAAGGGAAACAAACAGCCGAACATCAGGCCCAAAAGGAGAGAAGAGTCGAGGGAGGTACATTTGAAGGATGTAATTTATCATCCTCATGAGGCTAGAGCGAAGGACAATTAAGAGCGAACCTAGCCCAAGTGACAAGCCAATGGAGGTCTGTAGATGGAAGGATGCAGTATGGTTAGGGGCAGCAGTCCACGACATAGGCACTTACTGCGAACAACTACAAAAAGGACATGACCGGCGAGAGCAACAGTCTATAAACGAGTCTACAAGCAGGGTCTACTGGTTAGAGAAGTTCGTTACCAATCTGAAAAAGGAGGATCTCAGGACCTTATACCAACAGTTCAGGAATCAGGATGTAATAGGAGGATGCGAGGATGAGGGGAGAAATCTGGGGAGCATCACCTGGGAAGATTTAGTCAACAATGTCCTACAGGCTATGGAACCCCTCACAACCTTCACATATGAGCCGGAAGGGACAGTTGATCCTTCGAATGATAAGATTAAGGGAGCCTCCCTCGATTGGCGGGACATACTCTCAAGGAAGCTCTGCCAAGGCTCCGCACATTCACCCGAGTGGATGGGCCTACTTATCTGCCTGGTAAATATCTGGGGTCAGACCATGACAGGCAACCCTAATTTAAGCAAAATGCTCCCGCCCGTTTGTCAGGATCTCTTGCAGGAAATCGAGATGCCGAAATGTTTATGGGACTCCTGGCTCTTAGAAACACTTGGAGAAAAATTGCTCCCACGACAAACGACCGAGTCGCCGGTAGCACCTAACGATGAGATACAGGGGAAGATAGGTCTAATATTGAGTATCTATGGGGGAATAAGTAAACTCTGCCAGACCTGTGGTCCCTATGAGTTAAGTCAATTGGTAGAATCACAGGACAGCGCGTCAGGTAGGAAGCAGGCTTTATATTGTATATTCGACAAGGGGACATTAGAGTGTGGAGCAGGATTACAGCACCTCAGCGGAAGGACGAACTATCTGATATATAGGGACCTAGAGGGAGTTAAGTCAGGAACTTGTGGAGAACCTGGGGCAGGAAAATCAAAAGCAGTCTTAAACGATGAGGAGGCAAAATCAGGAGTAGTAGACCAGAAATCCGCGGCGACTGACCCAAGAACCACTCAAACGAGTCCCACGGAACCAGAGGTAGGGGGGCATTCCATGAGTCTCATTAACTTGGGCGATGCTAATCTCCATAGTCCCAAAGCATCGCAGAACCTTGCCCCAACTGACGGAAGAAGCCCCAATCGGAAGTCACAAGAAGAAATAAACGCAGATAGTGAGAGGTCAGAGAGAATATATCTCGACGAAATGAGGCCTAAGGGGGGGGACCATAATGGTCAAATTGCTTTGCCTAGTGATGACCCCTCTCCCTCCGGATTAGTGAGGGTAAAGACAGCAAGGCCAAGTCTCCAGGCGGGTGAACCTCGGCTGGACCCCTCCTGGGGAGGGTATTCAGGCGTCCTAGGAGGAGGTGTTATAGCCGTCATGTTTGCGAGTATAGGTCTCTATGGCTTCTGGCGGATAGGTTCCTTCAAGTCATGTGTAGGCATGAGGGGATCTACGGACAAAAGACACCTAGTAGGATATGGGAGTTTACCTCCCAGGGGAAACTGGAGAAGATAGAAGCCCGTGGAGCCTGCGGAACATGGTGGAATGGATGGGGGTGCGAATGATGGATACCCCCCCCAGGATGCTCCAGAGGAAGTATCCAGGACGGGGTGTAGCTCCCCTGGTGATGTTATGATCCTCATGGAGAGGGTTTCAGGGGAGAAATCTATATTGGCCCAACCACAAAGGGAAGGAGTGGAATGAACAGGCCGATTGATGCGAAACTATGGGACACTGGGAGGGGACAATTGTGACTTTATTTTGTCTCTCTTGACTGTTCCTTGACCAATCAATGGTGAAGTAGTTATCTGGTTTCATCAGGTAGTTACTTGTTACTTCAAAGTAATCTTTTAGTAATACATGCTCCGGAATTTGCGGGTAGCTGCTAAAGACGATGAGCTTAGCTCTTCTTCTAGGAATTAGTCTCAGGTTTAGGAGCTGAATTAATCTCTCAGAATTTTTAACCTGAGGGTTCTCTGCCTAAGTATTAATCTCTATGACTGACATCTTAGGGTGAAATTCCGAAATTCCGGAGGCGAAACTCGAGTTGTTAGGAGGGGAGGTTCAGGAAATTACGGCGTGTCCTAGGGTTCAGTTATGTGGTTTAGGTATGGGTTTTATATTTTAATCTTCGGGCGTCATAGTTTGTGGTTTGGGCTTTAGTTTTCAGGTTCAGGGTTCAGGGGGGTCGGTTTAGGGGTCAGGTTCAGTGGGAGGGGGGGGATGGGGTTCAGGGATTACGGTTAGGGTCAGGACTTATGGTTCAAGGTTTAGGTTTAGGGGTTGGGGGTTATGCCTTGGGTTGTTGGAGGATGGTTCAGGTTTCAGGTTTCAATGGTCAGGTTTCTAGTTTTAGCGGTCAGCCTCAGTCTTCAAGGATTAGGGTTTAGGGTTTAGGGCTTAGGTTTCGGGGGTTAGGGTTCAGGGTCTGGTCTCTAGGGGTCAGGGGCTACTTTTGGGGCTTCAGGTGTTAGGGTTGATTTTTATGGATCATGTTCCAGGTTTAGGTCTCATGGTTTAGGGTTTAGTGGATACGGTTCAGGCTTTAGGTCCCTATGGTTCAGTTTTACTGTTTATGGTTCAGGTTTAGGGTTCAGGTTTAGGGTTCAGGTTTTAGGTTTAGGGTTCATGGTTAGTGTTTAGGGTTCAGGGTTGAGGGCTCATGGTCTAGGGTTGTGGGTCCAGGGGTCAGGTTCCGGGGGCTACTGTTCAGGGTTCAGGGTTTAGGATTTAGGGGTTAAAGTTCAGGGTTCAGTGTCCAGCGTCTAGGGCTTAGGTTTTAGGGTTCGGGGCTTAGGGGTCAGGGTTTTGGGGTCACGATTCAGGGATCAGGGTTTAGGCTTAGGGATTCGGGTTTAGGGGCTGGGGCTCAGGGTTTAGGGGCCTAGGCGTCATGTTCTAATGGCCATGGTTCAGGGTTTAGGTTTAGGTTTTGTGGTTAGGGCTTAGGTTTGAAGGTCTAGGGTTCAGGGTCCAGCGATAGTTTTCTGGGTTTAGGGGTTTGGGTTACGGTTCAGGTCTTAGTCTTACGATTAGGGGGCATGGATCATGGGCCAGCGGTTAGTTGTTAGGGTTCAGGATTTAGTTCTAGGGTTTAGTTCTAGGGGGGTGGGGTCAGGTTCAGGGTTCATGGCTTCATGGTCTATGGTTTGGGTTTAATGTTGTGTCGTTCAGCGTTCAGTCGCTAGGGCTCAGGTATCAGGGTTTTATCTTAGAGTTTAGTTTTCAGGTTTCATCGGTTAGTGTCCAGGGATCAGTGCTTAGCTTCAGGGTTCCGTGTTGTGGGATTAGGATTTAGGGTTATCTTTAGGGTTCATGGCTCAGGGATTACGGTTTAGGTTTCAGGATTTAGGGCTGATGGGTTAGGGCTTAGGACTTGCGTTTTAGGGTTTAGGGTGGAGGATTCAGGTTTAAGGATCATGCGTTAGTTTTCAGGGTTCAGGGTCTAGTCCTACGTTTCTGGGTTTACGTTTCAGTTTTAGCGATGAGAGTTTAAGGTTTAGCTTTAGCTTACGCTTCAGGGTTTAGCTTCAGGGTTCAGTGGTGTGGGATCAGGGTTTAGCCTTTTGCAGTGATGGTGTAGGTTTCAGGGTTCAGGGTTTAGGTTTCTGGGATTAGGTTTTAAGGATTGGGGTCAGCGTTTAGGTCTCAGGGATTAGTGGTTATGGGTTACTTTTAGGTGGGAGCGGTTTGGGATTATGTTTTAGGCTCAGTCTCAGGGGTCAGAGTTCAGGGACGATTGGTTAGCTACTACGCTCCTGGGATCAGGGTTTGGAGGTCATGGTTCAGGGAGGAGGGTTGAGGAATCTTTGATGAGTGGTTATTGTGTCTGGTTTTTGGGGTTTGGGGTTAGTTTTTAGGTGTCAGGGGTTATGATGTAGGTTCTTGCTTCAGGTTTAGGGTTCAGGTGGTATGCTTTATGTTCTACGTTTAGGGGTTCCGTTTTGGTTGGTTTCGGTGTGGGGGTGTTGTTGTTATTGCTACGGTTTCGGATTTGGGGTGTTTCGGTTTTGCGTTGAGGGGTTAGTCTCTTAGTTTTTAGTTTCTAGGTCTATTATTTAGGTCTAGGTATCAAGGTTTAGTTGTCAGGGGTTATCGATCATCTGTTAGGCGGGAGGGTTGACGGTTTAGGTTTCAGGGTGGAGTTTTCCGGGTTTATCGGTTAGGGTTCAGGGATCAGTTTCTAGGGCTTAATCATGCTGCTCTGGGGGATTCTTTTTTGTGTCTCGGCCCTTGGTTGTTGGGGTTTGATTTTCACGGTTGATTCTTCAAGGATTAGCTTCAGACTTCTTGGGAGTCAGTTCGTTACTTTTGAGATTGTCAGGTTTTACGGTTGGGTCCTACCTTCATGGGGCATGGCTTAAGGCTTATGGTCTATTCTCCAGGGGCTAGTGGTTAGTTGTAGATTTTAGGTCTCATGGGGTACTGTATAGAGATGAGGTTTAGGGTCCAGTTCTTAGGAGTCTTCTTCTCGATTTTGGCCTCAGGGCTCACGGTCCAGGGGTTGCGTCTTCTTGTAGTTTCATGGTTTAGGTGCTCAGGTTTTAGGTTTAGGTGCTCAGGTTTTAGGTTTAGGTTTCAGTGGGAAGGGGATGACCTAGTTTTTTTGTTCAGGGGCTAGTCTCATGTTTCAGGTTGCTGTTCTACTTTCAAGTTTTAGTCGTTAGTGTTTATTGGCCTGCTTAGGGATCACGGATGAGGGGTGAGTGGTTAGGGTGTATGTTTTTCTATATGGTACAGACTTTACCATCAGGTTTCAGGGGGTAGGGGATTGAGGTAGGTCTACTGTTCTTGGTCCTCTGTCTAGGGGCGAGGGTTGAGGTGGTGGTTGGCCTATCTAGTTTTCAGGACCTAGGTTTCATGGGTCAGTTGTTC
>NW_008481957.1:17184-18567 GCF_000524495.1 Plasmodium inui San Antonio 1
TGAGCTTGGGGGTTATTGATTAGGTCGTGCTTTCTGGTCTCGGGGTGGTGGGTTTAGGGTTAGTGTCCAGGAGTGACGGATCATGTTCTAGGGGTTAGGTGGCCGTTTGAGAGGTTACGCTTCAGGGCTTATGTTTAGGGTTTAGTTTTATGGTTCAGTTGCTAGATCTCACGGCTTAGGGTTCATGTTTAGTGTTCAGGCTCCCATGCTTCCTTTTTTAGTATTTGGAATCTAGTTGGCTGCGGTGGTTGATGATTGTTCAGGTGCTCAGTTGTTAGGGCGTATCTTGCACGGTGTCTGTTTTTTTTTGGACCTTTCACCGATTACGCAGGAGGTTTCAGTGCCTGTGGATTAATTTTCTAAGATTCACATTCGAGGGGTTATTTGCTATGGGGCATGGCTTTGGAGGTGTGCAGCTTTTGGCTCTTTCATATTCGTTGTCGGTTTGGTCATCTTTTATTTTTGACGATTTTGGTCCTTATGTTCATGGGGGAGTTGTTAATCTTCATCTCAGCTGTTCCTTGCTCGGTTTTGTTGCTTTTTTGCGTCGGATTGTCTCGTCCTAGCCTCAGGAGTTCAGCTCCGGAATTGACTGATTCGTCCTATTTGTTGCCTTGGCTAAAGTTTATTTTTTTGGATCTCACCCCGGAAGGGGGGGTTGGTTTTTTGTTTTTTGGGGGTTAATCTTTATCTTCGGGAGTTCAAGCATCTAGATGTAGGTACTACATGTACGGGTCCCTGTTCGGGGGTTAGAGTCGGGCTGTCAGGTATCCAGATTTTATAGACTCTGTGTTAAGGGGTTTTTTTGGTGTTCTATTGATTATTCCTTGCTCGTCATTCGTCTTGATTTGCAGCTTTGGGGCCTATCCGCTGGTGCTCAGTGGAGAGTTGCTCCGGATTGAGGGGTTAGGAGGGGGGTTGTTTTGACATTTTTTTGAGTTAGTGTGCGGTTGCTATTTGTCTTTTTTAGGTGGATGTCCTTTATGATGTTTGTCTATTGATCAGTGAGCAGGGAAGTTGGGGCTTGATATTGCCCTTGTGTCACTTATTAGTTCCTATTTTCTTGTGATCTCGGTATATGCTTTACCCTTTATGGAGGAGTTTTCTGCATTTAGTGTTTAGGGATCAGGGAGCAGGTTGTAGTTTCTCGCAGTCAGAATTTAGGCACTTGTTGTCTGGCTTTATTCTCTCAGAGTTGTTGTTGGTGATGAGAGTTCTTAGTCCGCTTGGCTTTCGTCCTATTGGGGATGTTTTAAGGCTTCTGATTGATAGTTTACGGTTGTCCCTATATTATTTACTTGTCATGGTTCATCTCTAGGATGTATTCTGTAGTTGTTACGCTGATTTTTCTCTATTGCGTTTTTCCTGCCGCGAATTTACCCT
>NW_008481958.1:0-11203 GCF_000524495.1 Plasmodium inui San Antonio 1
AGTACTGACTCGGGAATCAGAGCCTCCTATCTCGGAATCCTTCTGTCAATTTGCTCTTTGGTTTTCACCCCCCTAATACTTTAAACCCAGGACTTAAGTCCACGATTCTGTGACTCTGTGAACAATATTCCTTTAGCCCCGTGTGTTCCTTCGGTCACTCTGTCTTTGTCCTTATGTTATAGGAGACTCCTGGCCTCCCCCGAATACTGTTAAGGGGGTGCCAATTTGAACTGATGCGGTGTTTAGGAGGCGTGTTCCGGTACTCATCTATAGAATACTCCTCTTTTTGACTTATTTGGTCGCACCTGGAGGTTAGCTCTATTCCTTGACGGACGGAATATCTTCTTCAATCCATATATACTGACTGAGCCTAGTAATATTGCCACTATACTCCCTCCCACTACGCCCCCCACTTTGTTACCTCGGCTAGAGGCATCTCCCGAGATGTCCTTTAGGGGTTCCCCTTCCTTAGCTAAGACGGCCGCCTTAGAGATCTCCTCTATCATCCTCGTCAGCCTCTCTTCTCCTGTTTCTACTTTGGTGCTGGAACTTGCTTCTGATGGCTTCCCTGTTATTACTTGCTCCGCCCCGGATTCTTGGGGGCCCACTATCCCTGGATCTACTTTCTTAGTCTTAGCTTTTCCGCCTTCGTATTCACAAACTAGATCTTTTATCCCTCCGTAGGCGCCCATTACTCTTTCAGTTATCATTTCAAATATATCGGTCCCAGGCAGGGGGATACTTGGCTGTGACGTCTGGGGCCAGTCCTCTGTGGTAAACCAGGTTCCCATTAGCTCCTTTGCGAAGTTGTCTCCTGCCCACTTCTTTAACTCTTCGTAGATCTTCTCACATGATTGTTCCGTTGCTGGTATTTCGACGTCCGTTGTTCTGTGTCCTCTTTTAATTCCTAAAGCCTTCAATATCAATCTAACTGTCTCCATACACATCTGCAGGTCCTTATGACGAACTTGTCGGGGATATAATGTAGTGTACGTGTTTAAGTCCAGCCATTGCGATTTGTCTTTATTTATTCCACATCGTTCTACTCCTCTGTTGCTGGTCAGGGCATCCTGGAATTCCGAGTACGTACATTTTTCCTTTAACCTCCGCACGTTTGAGACCTGCTGCCATTCTAAGGTACTTATCCAGATCTCTATCCAAATGCAGATTGTCTTGCTCAGCCTTGCAATATAGCTCTTAAAGGGTTCGTCCCAGTCCTCACCTGCTTCTGTATAGTACCAGTTGTTCACTTCTACTGTTTCACCTTGGCTTTCTGTTAACTTACATATTCCTCCCTGTGGGTTGGGCTGAGTCCTACATTTATTCCATGTGCTGGCCCTCTGTCTTAGATGGTTCATCTGGCTGCTTAATATTGAAGTCTGCATCTTTCGCTTTCGGTTGTTCGAAATTAATTTCTTATATTGTTCAACTTCCTCCTACATCCCACAGGGAGTGTCGCCGATTTTCCTCGTCCTGATATTCCTTTAGGTGATGAGCTTCCCGCTATTATCTAAGTCAGTGCCTTGGGAAAATTAGCATGTCATCCCCCACATATCGTTATGTCTCGTCCTCTGCCCCTAATTTGTCTTTGCTACCTTATCCCCCGGATTGCTTGGAATATCATGCTCTTTCCTGCAGGCTTCCTAATTCTTTCCCCTCCTTGCTCTCCTTGAAGCTCCTAGTGGGATACTCCTCTTCACTTTTCTTTTCTTTCTTTTTTGTTAAAAAGGATGCCGAATCTGAGTCTGTCGTTTATCACTCAATACTTCCTACCTGTACTACATATCCGTCCTCCCGATTCTCTGAAGATTATGGTTGTCATCTGTTATAACGAGTCATGTCTATCCGACTTCGTCGGCTTCCTCCATAATCCCCCCCTTTGACGGTTATCTTCTTATCAAGAGAGGATTTTACTCGGCTCCTATCTCATCTTATCTTTGTTTATTCGTCCTTTCTTGGAGAGCCTGGAAGTTCTCATCTCCCTTTAGTAGGTTTCTGATGGGATGCTTCTTTAATGGTGGGGAGATTTTTTCCAGCTTCATAGAAGATTTACTGTTGCCGCTTTTATTTACAGAATTCTCCTCTTTATTGTTAATTGCGTATTCTTTATAGGTTTTTTCGGTTGTCTGTCCCTGTGCGACTTTAGGCAGTTGGTCATCTTAATGCGCGACTGGGGCGATAGCCGTGCCAGTCGTCCTCGACTATTGAGACCTGATATGGTTTGATTTCTTTCGATAATTCTTCTCACCTCTCGGTCGGAGGAAAGAAGGTGACAACTCTCTCTTGAGAAGTCTGAAGCCCCTGAATTAATTCCTTAATTATACGCTGCCTCTTGGTCGTACTTACACTACGTCAGATGGACGCATAGATTCTCAAGTTACTGCTATGTAATTATCAGGTCCTAAGTATACCTTTCGAATCCTTTAGGAGGAGAAGCTTCCTTAATTGCTAGTGGGGTGGTCCTGACTCTCCGCACAATCCCAGATAGTATGACGTAGTCTCTTCTCCATTTTCGGATCGGCTTCGTTGTCTTCCCTAGAGGAGAAACCTAGGCTTCCTGGATTAAGCTCTAACTCCTTTGATTTTAGTCCCCTGGGGGTTCGATTGAGGGAATATCCTGCTTTTTCTTCTATAGAAGACTATCTCTATTCGTTACCTTACTTATGTGTTAAATGGAGATTGGAATTCTTAGTTTCATTAATCCTTCTTGTATTATTGCCTCTGAGTTGCCTTTACTCTTCTCATCATAACCCGTGATTGATTAGAAAAGACTTTGAAGATAGCATCTTCTCCCCCCCTCCTACTATCTCCTCGGAGTCGTTTGGGGGGCACCCGTTAGGCTGGCTTAGTCTGACATATTTCCTCTGATGGCTTCCTGTTTTGATTTCTCTTGTGTCCTACCTGTAATGAAGGGGGGGATTCCTTCTGGGGGCAAAAATATTCTGTCCTGGGGGAAATCCGTTTGGAGCTTAAGCCACTTTGGTCAAACTGCTCTTTTTTCTCTTGTTCTCAGGTGTGGTCTTCTCCGTTGCAGCTCAGGCACGTTAGGGCATCTGTAACTTAACTTGGCTGTACTCATTCCTTCTGCTGTGGATTTATAGTTCTGTGAAGCTACTTCCTAATTTATTTTAAGAGATACTTTTTCGTATTGCTTGTTGATGGACTCGTGTCTGAAATAATGTTAGTCCTTAGCTGCATTGATGAGATGATTCGTCCTCTCATATGCCCTCCCTATAACAGACCCTGTTTTGTGGGGTTGCTTAAATTGTCCGTCACTGAAGGAGTGGGGCCTTTTCAGATATATTTTCCTCTTACATCAAATGGATTCCTCTTATCTGATAGGGATGATTACTTTATTCTTAATTATTATCCTGGTAGTCTCGGCCCAAATCTTAACGTTCTCCTCAGATCTACTTTAGGGGGCAGGAACGATAGCTGATTTCCTCAGGAACTCTGATTTGGGGATTTCCTCTTGGTTGACTACTCTAGTTGTTGGAAGGTCCAGATGAGAGATTATCTCTGTTACTTCGGAAGACCTTATAGTCTGTGATACACTTGCGGGGGAAAATCAGGGGGTACCTTATCGTTATTGTTCTTCTCTTCCTTTTTCTTGAACATGGGGCTGTTCTTACTCTTCCATTAGTTGTTTCAACTCGTTTGTTCTTTTGGGTGTTCCCTTGCTTGATTCCTTATCTTTGCGATACTATTTTTATGGATTTTAATATCCCGGAGGGTTTATTCATCTTATTGGTTGCTATTTTGATTACTAATATTCCGAATACTGGCTCTCGTGAGTGTTTAGTTATCGTGGTTTCTGTCGCTCACCCTTCCTGTTATCTTTCGCTCTTCCTGTTTTGGCCTGTATTGGTCGGGTCTGTTTTTTGCACTTGATCTTTGTTTGAGATTTCAGAATTCTTTTTCATCTGCCTCGGTCCTGATTTGTTCTTCATGATGTCGGGCCACTTATATGGTTTTGCTTAAGTTCCTCCTCCTTATTGGGATCCTGGAATATCTTCTAAGTAGACCTCGGTCTTGCATCTGCTTTTGCTAGACATAGTATGGGTATTATTCGGCTGCTTCCTCCCTTGGCATATTGACTTCTAGATCTTTTCTGTGTTCTTCTTTAATTGTCTTTCTCGGAGGCGCCGGGGGTTTTGTTTTTCCCACTTCGTCCGTATTCACATTACATAGTCTATATGCTACTCTAGGTTACTTGGGCCTCAATTATGTTATCCTTAAAGAAAAGAAGTATACATTGGTTTTTATTGGGTTAGTTGGTCTACTAATAACATCTTGAGTTCTCCTATTAGGAGCTGGGGCTAGAAATTTGTTTTGGAGTCGTTAGGAATTTCCCCCCTTCCTTAACCTGCTGGGACTCCTTTCGGCCCCCTGTTCATGTTTTTCAGATCTGTGGGTTTCAGATTTTTCTGTTCCCTATATTCTCATTATACTTGTTCTACTGCTCCATTTTGTACTAGGCGAGGCTTGCTCTCTTCCCTTATTGAGGTTGTAGGACTTCGTTCTTGTTCGAATTTTTCGCTTCCTATTGATTTTTGAGGGTTTCGCCCTATATTTTGGTTCTAATATTCTGTTTTCTTCCTTCGTATAGTTATACCCTCCATTACTCATTCTAGTTTTTTGGGAGGTGGATTATGTCCCCATACCAATTCCTGTTTCTTTTCCCGTTAATGCACTACTCATATACTGCTTCCTCCCCCTGGGTGTTCCTGACCTTATTTGCATTTCTATCCGCTTCGTCGTTCCTCGCGGATTTCTTCTCCCTCCCTATTCTGCTCGTAAGTCATCTCGTGTTTCGCCTTAGCTGCTCCTTCGGGTATTCCCTTGACCTTCCCCTTTTGTTTCGGCGATCTGGATCTACTATTTGTCCTGGAAAATTCTTCTAGTATACTTCCCAGTGCTCTTGTGCCTCAGGAGGATTGTTCACATGTGGTGCCTACTATTTACTTGTTACGCCCCCTTCTGGGGCTCTGTCTTATTACCCGGCCGGGAGCTGAGGGACTTGGGGTTTCACCCTCGGAAATCAGTCTGAGTATTCGAACTCAGGTTTGATCCTTATATTTTCTCCTGCTCTTCTAATTAAATTATCATTTCTGTCTTTAATCTTTTAGTTAAGGCTCCCTTTCACTATTCCATACCCCCCTATGTTGGCTTATCATTCTTCTATTTGCCTGGACCTCAACCTCCTGCGATTTTCATGCAGTGTCCCCTTGAAATCATCTACTACATATTATTATTCTTCAGAATTGAAAGGATCCTATTCTCTGCACTACTCTCCTGTCCCATAAACTATCTCTCTTTCTACTTTCATGGTCTGCTAAAATCTCGCCACGTTTCGTTTGCTTGTTTAATGGCTTTCCGTGGGCCACTAATATTTGTTTCTGTCTACTCCTTTTGGGGGGAATATACAGTGCTGCTATAATCTAGTGCTCACTCTTATCACGGTTCTTAGTCCTATAGTCTACTCTTCTTTAGTTTTTATCCTATTAATCTTAAGGTGGAAAGATTATTTTATGGATTCCAGATATCCTAGGCCATTTCTGAACTCTGCCCTTAGTCTTTCTTTCTCTATCCACGGCCCATTCGTGACTTTTAAGCTTTTTGGGAGTTCTCTTATTAACCCTTCCCCTCTATACTAGCGTTACTTACTTTGCCGTTCCCCTACTTATATTAGTCCATTCTAATTACCCTCACTATCCTTGACTCTTTGGCAGGGGGGGAAGGCGTCTGATTGCACTGTATTATTTAAGGGGGAGCCTTATAGCTTCACTTGTGAAAGCAGTCCGGCTCTGTACTGATATATACTGTCCCGTCCTGCTCTACTTATCCTTACAGCTTGAACCCCTGTTCCATTTAGGTGGAGGGGAGAGTCAAAACTACTTCGTATTCTGGTTCTCTTCCCTCCCCTTCTTTTGCCTGATTAAAATACGCCTCTTCCTCTCCCACTGAATCCCCTTTTATTCCTATTAATCATCTCTTTCATATCCGTCATCTTCCTTGGGGCGGCGTATTATTGTGAGACTATATTACTCAGGGGGACTCCTGTTATTCTCCTTCTAGGATTCAGCTTGCACTTGGAGATTTCCGTTCTAGTGCTAGTCTTCATTTTTGTTGTCCAGGAATTTAAGATTATTGGCTTGTTTGGTCCCGACTTAGTAAGCGAGGCTTTACACTGGGATACTACTTCATCTGTATCTGTCTCATCTGGTGGCTCCCAGAGAGTTGTCCTTTCTCTTTGCTTCCTCATAAGCAGCTACTCCGATTTTTCCCCTCTAGGTAATCCCTATGTCGGCCCCTGAGTCTTCTCGCCCTATTGCGGAAGGGGGATTCATATTTTCCTCACTCCTTCCCCCACACTACTCAGTCATCCTGACAACTACTGAGTGGCCTTTCCCCCTGCCTCCCCCTGCCCCTCAGATACTCTTCGTGCGCTAACGGTTTCTTCTCATATTCGTTTTTCTTTGGACTGTTTTCTTCCCTACGTGATCTGCCCTGTGGCGGGGCCTTAATTCCTACTTATCCACCTGCTTTCCACGTAATTTATCTTTGGCCCCCCGTCTGGTCTGGTTCTTATCCGCTCTCTTATTGTATACTACTTCCTTGTTAAAATTTACCCTTCCATTCCTCTGGCGTTCCCTTTCAGGGGCTCTGCGCATCTATGGCTCATCCGTTTAGTTTAGCCATATGTCCTTAGTTTTCTAAACTACCTGCTCCGTCCTTCGCCAGTTCCATTGCCTGCTGCGCTTCACAGTGCCTTGTTGTATTGCATTCGCGCGCTGTCCTTCGGGAAGGCTTTCTGTTCCCCCCCCCCTAGTTATTGCGGAACCTTATGTAGCCTGATTTCTGTCCGGAATTGGTTGGCTTGGCGAGTCCCTGGTCTGCCTTCCTGTTTTGGCTTTTTTCCATTTCAAATGCTTCTTGATTACGTCATCGGCTAGGCCTTCAACTGTTCCTTCTTAGTCAGATTTAGACTCCCTGGGATTGGGGCTGTGGGTTACCCTTCTTCGCTGTTTAAGGTATTCCTCTTCAGTCAGGGATGTTTCCCCCCTTCTTCCTGCCAAACTCCTCAGGCCGCTTTGTTGTTCACAATCTAGTCATTCGTGTGTGGCTGTGAGTGCTGGAATCCTCTTCCGACATCTCTACTTTTCGTGGTTTTCACTCGTATCCTTCAACGGACAGCTGTTTTCATAATTCCTCCATACTTTCTCCTGTGTACTGCTCTATCCTTAGAGGGCTCTGCCTTCTCTACTTTTCCATTCCAATTTCCTCGGCGCTTTTACCTCTTGACTCCGGGGATTACGTTCTCTTTCCCCTTCCTATCGTTAATCATCATATGGCTCAAGGGGTTCCAGCTCAACATCCTCTCGGTCATAGATACTTTCCGTTAAATAACTTGACACTCCCTTCCGGGTTTGAAGCCTTCTTCCTCTTCTCTTCTACCTGGACTTGTATTTTATACCTTATTAGATTCCAGGGTAGGATTCGTTTTTCTTCTTTAATCACCCCTTGTTAGATCTTCCTTTGGACTCCTTGACTCAGGGGTTTCCTGTTGTTCCACTCCCCTAAGTCTCTACTCTTCATTCTCCACTCCCTCTATTCTTAGAGATGTGTTGGTTTTTTGCCTCAGTCCGCCATGCCCCCTGCCCCCCTCTTGAGCCCGGGGGCCATATCCTCCTTATTAAGGCGTGCTTTCTTGTAGTATTCTGACTATTTATCAGTTTTTTCAGTATTTATTTGGCTTTTATTCGCCCCTGGGGTGCCCTTAGGTGGAGTTCTTAACCCTCCCTAGGCTTTAGTGTCTCCTCCCTTTTATGTTGTATTCCTATTCTTCTGGTTCTTTGGTTCCACGGTCATCTGCTATCTTATACTCGGGTTGTCTGTCTTGTTACTCTCCTGAATTAGTCTTCTTCCCGCTTCCTGTTTCTTGAGTCTAGGGACCTATAGTCTTATTTCACTTCTTCAGGGTTATTACAGTGTCCCTTATGATTGCCTTTATCATCTGTTGTTTTAATTTTGGTAGTTGTTGCTCGGTAGGTTTCGTATCTTTCATAGATACCCGTTAAATTTGTTACGGATCTGTCGTTAGTTTCTCGGCTTCAATATACTCACTTCTATTGTGGCCACACGTGACCCTGGCGTCCTGGCTCTATTTCCTGATGGCATATATACTACTATTTCGCTTACGGTATAATTATCTTCACTTGTCGGGCTCCTAGATGTGCTCCTCATTCTTTTAATAATATCTAATTTTAACTAGGGGATCTTATCTCCCTCCCTTTGGTTTTTTGTACTTTGTGATACTTCCATTTTTTCCCACTCTTGTTTTGGTACGATTAATTCTTCTCCCTCCACTTCAGCGCCATGGATTGCTTGCCATATCAACTTGCCTTTCTCCCTATTCGCAAGGCTAGGGATAAGATAGTTCTGTATGTTCCTGATATTTTTCATTGGTCTAGCTGCATATTTTTCGTTATAATTCGAATTCCTTTGGTTATCCTTATCGTCTCTTGCTGTTCCTTCCTTTGTGCTTGCCGGTCTCCTGCTCCTCTTCCCTGGCTTGCTATTAATTACTGTATAGTCATTTTCTTAAAATTCCTTCTTTGATCCCCAGGTTTATACGTGTTCCTGGCGTATATGTCCCATTACTTCTGGTTGGGTGCCTAGTCCTGCTCCTTCCTGCCTTCCTTGTTCTCGGGTGTCCCTGGTTCTTGTCTGTTTTTTCACGCCCTGTTTTTCTTCACACTTTTGCCCCCCGTTCAATGGGCCAGATTCGTCGTTGTATCTCCTTACGGCGCAATTGGTATATTTTCCTTCATCCCCCCTTTCCTCTTCGGTTGCTCCATGCTTTGCGTCGCTTCCTCTCATAATATACATTCGCTTCCATCAGTAAATTCTTAATCACTACCTGAAGCCTTCTTCCTAGCTCATCCTCTTCCTTTCTTTCCGCTTTCAGGAAGTCACGATAAGTCGGCCTATATTACCTACCAGGATATTCCGTATAGCAAAGAAAATAGCATATAAGCCACAACATTCTGTATCCAGCTATTTAAACAGTTATTCTTCTGCCACCTGGGGGGTAAATGTATATTATGATAATCTATCGAAACATAAATATTCCCCTTTTTATTCAGATGATCCCCATAAGAACTCACCAATATTTCGAAAAATTTAGGTTAAGTAATCACGTGCAATAACACACAATAGATTCATAAAATTATTTGACGTATTATTAAGGGAGGGTACTTTTCTATTATCGTCTATATGCCCATATAGCATTACAATTAAAACTCATATAAAAAACATATCACTGCCAAAATGATCATGTATTTATTGACTTCTTGTCACTTTTCAGAAGAACCTCATAACTCTATGGTGATGTAAGACTCCTTTATAGGACATGTCTTTATGTCAATAGGGAAATGTATTCATCGTATAGGCATATACTCCCTTATTCATAAAAGGGGTTATTAATACCACTTAACATTCTACATCCTCCTGTGGTGAATAAGGAGACGCCCGTTATAGCATCATCTATAGTCATAGATACAGACAAAAATGAAGTTACTGTACGACTTTTTATACTCCATGGACTCAGCACAGAATCAAGATATTATCTGTTCTTATTCCTTTGTTTATATATTAGAAAACATGAGACCCTCGATTTCATATATCTATTTTGTCAGAGGGAAAGTTGTGCTGCTCACATTATTCCTTATTCGTCACCCCTATTGTGTTTCTGGCTTCTACCTTTGGGTGTAGTGTGTAATTTTCATCCCCTGAGCATCCTTCCCCGTTTCTTCTCTTCTTATGTTGTCTCTTCTGTATGTATTCATTATGTACCTTCGCTCTTAGGCATTTTCACTTTGATCGTCATGTTGATATTCCCACCGGCTCCTCGGGTATCCATATTGTCCTACATATACTTCTCCTCGTTCTCTGTTGCAGATAATTTTCTTAAATATGTCAGTTGTATTCGTATAGACATTTTATTATAGTCATCCACTCCTATAGGATTGCTCCCCCCCCTTTTAGATTAATGATTTTTTAATATCTTATGTGTATTCTTATTCTTACGCTCATTTTATCCTCTTTGCGTTTTTTGATGTTACTATTATTCCTAACTTTGCATGACAAACGTCTTTTTCTATATAGTACTATTACTTTTATAATTTCCTATTCCTCCTTATACTATAAGAAGTTTAATCTTTCATTTTACATAATTGTTATATTCTAATAGTACCGCATCGATTCCGAGTCCTGTTAAGAGAAAAATAGTACAACTTAAGGCGGATGGGCAAATCTTCCGTAATTATTTTCTCTTAATAGTACCCAGATAATTATTGAATCTATATTACACTAATATTGAGAGGGAATAATCACATTTCACGACGTATTACTGTACTTACAGTGTTACTCTGCCTATAAAAAGTGCTTCCTATATATAAACACCCTTGGTATCTTGAAACCCCTTCCAGTGATAGTCTCCCTCATTTTCTTCTACAGCAGGAATAGCACTAGGATTGGTATATGAGGACTCCTGGAAGGGAATTATTCTACAAGCCAGTTTATTGGTGAAATGGTATGATTCTTACAACTGCTGCCCTCGTCAAAGAATTCGACCCTCTAAACATTTGTACTATTTTAAACAATTTTACTCCTCACACAGCACTGTTCTACATAGAATATTACCCTTGACAGAAGCTTATCCTCTAAACAGTTGTTGTAAGGCTAATTCTTACAGTTAATACAAATATACCGGAGGCCTCTCGTACTTTCTATATATGTGTAACGGTTAGTGATTGGAACCCCTCCGAGAATACCGCTGCATCCACTCTATTATCTCCTACTAAATATCTCCTTTTAAATTATGGTGCTTCCTGCTTTAAATCTTGACGACTCCATAATAGGGATTCTGGTGATTTTCCTACTTTTTATGCAGTGATACTCTAGAGAAATATCTCCTTCTCACAAACTTAATAATGGTCGCGAAAAATGTATTCCTTATACATTAGTCTTCCTACGAAGTGTATATCCTTCACCTCATTGTATCCTTCAAATAATGGCACTTGTTGTCCTAACTTCTCCATATAAACGTATTCCAGTCATAGTCATAGAACCCGCACGATTATGTTCCTGATATCATGGTTCCCCATCGAGATGTTTTATCTTCAGCCAATAATAGTCT
>NW_008481958.1:11443-17339 GCF_000524495.1 Plasmodium inui San Antonio 1
ATATTGTAGGAACATCCCTATCTTTCAAAGGACGGTTCTTGAGAATATCCGTATCCCTCATACAATACTGTATTTTGAATATCATTGCACTCCACAGAGTGCCACTTCTCATTTTCCCTTCCCTCTACATATCATATTAGTGCAGGGACAATAATTTCTTTCAAATGAATGCGATACAAGCTCTGTTTTAGTTGTAAAATATTTTCCCTTCCTTACAATAACAGCATAATCGGTAATCCTATACAATAATATTCCTGATACAGCTGTATTCCTTACCAGCATTGACACCTTAGACACATGTCTACTGCCTATATCATCATACCTTTCCTATAATAATACACTCAGTATATTCGTCTACCTCTTACAATCGAGTCATTTTTACATTACCATCCTTGCCAGGGACGACGGATAAAGATAACGATACGGCATGCATGTTCATACACTTCAAATTATAGTACTCCTTGTACAGTAGTATTCACTTTACAATTTTATGCTTAATATATTGATACTCCGCAAACATCCACATTGTTCACATAATAGTACTCTGGGAATGATACCACTAGAAGCCAGTAAATAATTCTCACACAATACTATTTCACGCACATGTGTACACTTGCTCGAGCGGTACTCCCCCAATCATGCAGTTCCACACATTATACGGGGGTTAATATAATAATACTCCGGGGAGTTTTATGAATTCCGGAATAGAGTGCTTCCCCTATAATAGAAGCCTAAAGAGTAGGCCATGATGTTCCACCTCTTTCAATAATTGTGCAATGGGGATATCCAAAATCCCACCCCAATTGTGCACTCAAAGACATCACACTAGGCAGATATGAGTACACTCAAAAGACTGCGCCGTAGATCATCCGTACGTTTTATACAATTATGCCCCTAAATGGAAAGTACTCTGCAGATATCAGTATAGATCAACCATTAATACCCACATATAACAGTACTACGAGAATTTCCGCATTCGTCACTATGGGAAATGAGGACACATTAATACTTCCTTGGCATTTGTCTTCGTGGTATATCTAGGTACTTCATAGAATATTACCCTACGAATAATGACACACCTCGAAAATCAGTATTCTTGACACTATAATACGGTTAACATTATAGTACCCCTGGCATAGCTCTACTGTTTAGACAATATGATTCGAGGCCACCTGTGGGATCTGCAGAATCCCCCAATTCATATCATACAACCATTAAACCAACATGACGACTCCTCAAATATTTCTATTCCAAGGACAGTTGTACTCATCAGGACAAACTATTCTGTACATAACATCAGTGTTCCTCAAGTAATCGTGCAAGTCACACATTCATGTGTCCCACAGAAGTGTACCCCCCATACGGAGGTACTCTGGCAACTTCCACACGTTGCGTAACGGTTGGCCCTCCTTATACGGCATAAAACTAACTCATGAATTCTACACCCCCCCCTTACTTTACTTAATAATACGGGATTAACTTTGCCACTCATCAAATGGCGTCGTACCAGCCATATCAGGCATCTTTAGATATGAGTACTATACATACATTTGTAGTGTCTCCATAACAGTACTCCAAGTCATGAATACTCGTTCAGAAAATATCCTGTTTAGATAAGAGTATTATCCACAGGACAGGGCTGTAAACGCAACGATACTCCTTTTACAGCAGTACCCTCCCAAAGAATGGTAGTCCAAAGGTTATCTTACTCATAAAGGCAGGAAACTTCACACATTATGGTTCCGTTAGTATAGTAGCACTCCAGGTGATCCATATAGCTCCACTACTAATACTTTCATAGAACAGTACTATGGGGACTTCCGGACTCCTCACCATTGAGAAAGTAGAGACAATGGTACTCCCTAAACAATAGTTATACTGGAATATCCATGGACTTCACCGGACACTGTTATTCATATAATTAAAGCATAAACCCTGAATTCTTCACATACTCTAGTACATGGAAACATTACTCCTCACATAATAGTAGTAGAAATATATTTGTGTGCATCATCAGCAATGGAAATCCACACCAGTATTGTACAAATAATGGTACTCCAAGTGCACTTGTCCTCTTCAAATACCAATACAATAATGGTGTGACTATCTTCCATATATGAGTATTACGGACAACTCCGTACCTCTCATATACAATAACACTGGAGGATATCAATATCTCTTACGCATATGTGCTCCTCGAATAATAGCACTGCAATCGCAAGGGAACTTTTCAGATAACAGTCTCCCAGAACATCCTCACATTTCACATAGTACTGCATTCAGAATGTTCGGGGAGTCCACAGAATGGCACTCTCCATATATTCACGCCCCTCACATGGAATCACCACTGGTATATTGCTCCTCCTTAAGTAAATGGGTTCCGGGCGATGTCCTTGGTTCAAAGGATTTAGCTGTCTGTATTGTACTTGTATAATCCCTGAACGCCGATATAATACTACGGCTGGTACACCCTTATATTTCACAAACATGGACACCTGCGATATATTCCAGCGGCTTACACACTTTTTCTCCTTATATAATACTACAACAGGTATATCTGGAAACTTCATCGAATGATTTCATTCATATAATAGTATTCTTGAAACACAAATACACGGTCGAAATAATGGTATCCCCTGTATTTCAATCCTATTTAAATCATAGTACGGTGGCCACATTAGTATTCATCCCCACATTGTTATTCCTCCCATATGAATACTCGGAAGACATCCAGACTATTCACATGATAGTACAATGGGAATAGCGATAATCGAAGTTAAGAATTTATTCTGACACAGGCATAATTTAATGACATCGGTACACTTGTTATAGCGGTGCTGCTAAAGTCATGAAGCATCACGTAATGGAGCACTCTTAATATAATAATACTTCAGGAACTGCTACAGGTTCCACACAGTACTTTTGTGTGTATAATATAAGTCAAAATCCTGGGCTTCGAAATTTTTCCCCTCTAGATATTTGTGCTTCAGGCAAATCTATAATCTGTGCACCATTGTGTTTCCTACATGACGCTATTACGCACATATGAGTATACTCACAAAATACGGTTGAAGATTATGCATACTTCTAACCGAGGTATTCTGCTGAGACATCAATGCACAACAGATATTACCACAGCTCAAGTATTAGTACATTCATATAAGAATACAGGACGAGACTTCGGCAATCTTCACCATTGGAAATCAATACACATCCGTATTGTGCACGCAATTGCTCTGTTGCCATATCCATACACTGGACGAGATAGTGCTCTCTAAATGACACTCGTGAAATATCAATATTCCACACACAGAAGTAGGATTCACATCATAGTATTCCTGGCACAATAATACCATCGAAATAATGGTGTCCCCGACATTTTCTAAGGGGTGTATAGTGCTGTACTTCATATAATTGGACCATTAAACTTAAATACACACCCTTTACATAATGGCACTTCATAGACAGACATGTTGATCTAGGAGCAACATTCGGTACATTAACCGTAATAATCTTCAAAGGTTGGAGCACTGAACAAGTTCATGCCGTTCATACCATAGTACGCTTCATATAAGACTATTACGGGAATTGTTATACCCTCTATGGTGTAACTCTCTGCATATCATAAAACATTATGCCATATATCTTATCGACTTGAACATACATTACTTGACAGTACGGTCGTAAGTTTGTCACTTTTCGAATAGTAACGTACCAGGCATTTTAACACTCTGCAAATATGATTAGGGCATATACCTATGTACTCTTCACAGAATGATCCTTCCAGTCATCCATATTTCCAATAAAACTGTGCATTTCAAATGAAGGTATTATCTGAACAATATTATTGTTAACATAATGGTTTTCCTTGAACACGCATACTTTCCAACAAATAGTACCATAGGTATAGTCCCACTAATGAAACTACATAAGGGCAGAGACAATGCTATCCATAGCACAACTTCACTCCTCGAAGATCAATACTCAGGACAAGAAACTCCTCTTAACATCATCTTACTCCCGGAGTAGCAATACTCTTTAAGTAATAGTATTACAGATGGGTCCTGGGAGCTCCGAAATCCCGCACGTGTTCTAATGAAGTCATTAGACTTACATCAAGACACTTGACATCATGATAACCCAAGAATAGACTTATTCATCGAGGTACACCGCCCCCCACATAACAATAGTTTTCTTCAATTAACAGTGCACTTCACACATTAACACATTGGGCGAAGAAGTATCCTTCACATAAAAATAATACAGGAGTTGGTGCAATCTTCATACGATAGCTCTCCGCAGATGATAGAAGATTAAGCCACATATGTCCTATCACCCAAATACATCAATTAATACTGCTGTGTCGACTTTTCCACCCTCCAAATAGCGGTGTACCAAGCACATCCGCTATCTCCACATATCAGTACTATACATGCCTGTGTACTCTCTTCATATTGGCATTGTGAATCATGAATAATCAGTAGAAGTGTCCGCTACTTAAATAGAAGTATTATCCACACAACAATACTTTGAACCTAACCGTACTGCTCGTACACACGTACTTTTCCATAACATACCATTTTGAAGATATAGATATTCATTATGGCACAACCCATAACACATAATGGTGCTCCTCAGTATGATAACAGTAAAGGTCATGAACATATTTGAGCTACTATCACCTTCATATAACAGTACGATGGGGATGTTCGGATTGTAGACCATTCAGGATCCAGATAATTCAGTACGGTTTCAGGAGAAGTTGTAGAATATCCATGTACTTCAAATAACAGTACAACACGTACGTCCCGGCGCTACTCCAACCTTAGAAATGCACATGACTATTTTGCAAAGAATAATACCCCAGGCTGGCTTGTGCTCGTCATGTAACAAAACCATAAGCATGTCAGTAATTTGTACATATGAGTACTACAGACACGTGAGTAGCCTCACTCAAATAAAACTCAAGAAGATCCTTACCCTTGACACAACTCTACACTTCAATTAACAGTGTGATCCGGGGGACACTGCTATTCACTTAATACTACTCCATGAGCATCATCACTTCTAAAGCAATAATACATAAGCGATAAAAGTGGCCCTTCCCACATGCGTATATTATTCCTGTTTCGTAATGCTACAACAACGGTATGGTCCTGATATTTACACTTCACACACGTGACCATCCTCATAAATAGCCGAAGAAGGAAAATATCTTCATAATGACTCCACATAGAAAGAAAAGGAAATAAGTAGATCAGAATATTACGGAAGAAGAATTTTTAATAAAGAAGCAAGATCATTCTATGCTTCGTATTGCTGCTTTGTAAATATGCTTCTTCCCTTTATCATGTTACGGGAAAGAAATTTTTCTCCGAGGGATTCTTTCTTATTAAGACATTTGTTTCCCACGGCATTCTTTATCATACTATTTTCCGGAGGCCCCCTGAATATATTGTTCCGTGTCATCTGTTTTATATGGATACTCCTTCCCCCCGCGGCATCCTGAGGATGTTCTTCTGTGTGTCACTTTTCTAGGATGATGTACCTTTTCGACGGCATTCCGAACATGTCCTTTCATGTGTGATTTCCTTTATGAAGATGCCCGTTGTCCGCGGCAAGATTAAGATGTTTTTTCGTTGTTTATTTTTTCATGAGCATTCTTTCTCCTCCTGGTGGCTCCCCGACGTTTTCTTCTTTCGTCCTTTTGAAGATATTCTTTTCCTTGATTATTGTGAAAATGTTTCTTGATGTCACATCATTGTGAAGAAGCGATTCTGGGTGCATCCTCGTTGATATGTTGTACTGTATGTCATGCTTCTTTATTAAAAATTCTTCTTCCGTAATATTCTGATCTACTTATTTCCTTTTCTTTCTATGTGGAGTCATTATGAAG
>NW_008481959.1:0-532 GCF_000524495.1 Plasmodium inui San Antonio 1
TAAATATTCATATATGAATAAATTCAAACATGCTGGTATAGATATATAGGGAGAAGTATATATAGGGATATGGGCATATACCATATAGAATAATGTGGTGAGAGACATGACATCAACCAGAGAGAGATTAAAGCAAGAATCGAATAATCGAATTCCGAATTTTGGAAGGAATATCTAGGATAACCTCGGTATTATTATGGTTTGCGTACGATAAAGGAATCGTAAGTATTAGATGTCCCCTATCAATAGAGACAAGCTATTCCCTCCTCATTATGGAAGGAAAAGCTTTATCATACTTAGAAAACATGGTCTTCCACGATGTGACATAATCCTGCTAATAATTTGTCCTTACAGGTATCAGGCCATGGACATATAACAACCACTAATAACACTACTGGCACTGTGCGCCTCAGGAATACTAGGCTATTATCGACACAGGTTCAGAGACACTGGAAATTAGTATATGCGTCACGATCTGCTCTCGGAAGGGAACATACATATATCCTGAAAAATAAAGGCAATATTGACAGTT
>NW_008481959.1:1255-15301 GCF_000524495.1 Plasmodium inui San Antonio 1
TGGGGATATTTTAGATATGCGCTGGCCGGCGCATACTATACAAGAAGTCACAAATAATGAAGCAATAATGTGTGAAAGCTCAAGAGGAGGATTATCAGGGGATCTGAAGCCGCGTAATTCTTTTGTACAAGAAATACGAAACATACCAATCGTTATGATTACACATAATATGGACATTCTACAACGGTTTCTTCAAAAGGTTAGATACATAAAACAGAGGGTTCTAACTACCGGAATCAGCATTATCATAGGATATGATAGAGAATTAGGTGTGGCTGTCCAAGAGACTTTATCAATGAGAAATAGAACATTCAGCACCGAAGTAAAACGTCACGGAAAATATTTCCTGAATCTTAAAGGAGAAATGCGGAAAATCCATACGGTACTTCAAGAACTGAAAGGACCAATCTTAGTAAGTATCGCAATAATCAAAATTCGGAATCATCAGAAATCATTTGTCCAATCCGTACTATAATCCTGAAGAAATACCACGCTGTCATCAATTCGGTGTGAGATCCAGTACATAAGATCACAGCAGCAGAAATGATACATACATGTCGAAGAATTCTACATCATCCCGCAGCGTCCTTATCATATAAGGTATACAATTCCATACGCAAGGGTAAACACCAACCGGATATTAGGAACAGTACCTACTGGCTACTACGGATTGAAGTATATCGTCTGATTCTCCTTTTAGGGATGCTGGTTGCATTCACACTGGAAGTATTACCGTTATTAGTAGGCAACCCATTGACAGTTGTTCTCTCTGTATCATATGGACTCCTTGTCTTAGGCGTCATAGGATATCTTTATGTGCTTCTGAAAGTATCCGAATATGGACAAAGATTCAACGGTATCAGTAACCCTCGTTTTAAGGATTGTATATGAGGCGTGGAGAAATACATGTGAGAAAATATCTCGACATCTTGTTCCAACACAGTAACTGATTACTATTGGATGCTGTGTTGTAATGATAGGGGGGTTTCTCTATCCCTGAAGGGGGATCGTAAGTTCGAAAACCCCTTTGTAAACTGCACAATTAGTCCCCTTTTTTTTCTTATTTTCCTATCTACCTCATATTTCAACTGTGTCCCGTATCGTAACATGGTATTGCCTTGAGTAAGTCACTTTTTTTAGTTTTACTTTAATATGGTCGTTATAAAGCCGTTCCTGTGGTATGTAGAATTATAAGTAAACAGCCCCCATCTTGTGGGTGTCCTGGGTATCTTCAGAATGGTGCAAACCTATATAGCTATATGGATGCCTCATCACTTACCGCGAATACATTTCCTGAAATCAGAGCCTGGTATAGGAAGCTAAAATGGCTATATAATTTATTCTTGTCATGACGACAAGTGTCTTTTTCTTTTCTCTGGCGTCTACCTCCCTGAAACTGATCAAGAGTATGTTTCATGTGTACTGAAAGGAAACTCATTGGTCGCATTTTATTACCTTCTAAGAAAGAGAATTCTGCTGTCCTTAAAGGTACAGATCAGAAGAATTCAGGAGGGATTTCTATGAGGGGTTATCAGTGGAATTATTATATGCCTTGTTCCATGTGTGTCACACGCTCTGTTTCTGTTTTCACTTCTTTTTTGGCTCCGTGCTGTTCAATCTCCAGATATTTTATCTTTTCTCACGAGGTTGATATTAGGGAGGACATGTGACTTTCTTTTTAATCTCTGTTTTGCTGACATCAGGAACCATGTTTTAATTCATTTGTCGCCATTCCTCGCTGTTACCTTCCCTTCTTGCTCTCTTGTGTTTTTCATACTCTTTGTTAAAGCAAAGAAGAACAATGACGGCGGAGGAGACCCATATTATGAACATTTTCACATTGGATTCATTAATACAACGATATATAATCACGAATGATTCTCATATGGCGCCATAAATATCTGTTACATCATTCTAATTTATTCCCGATATTTCTGATTTCATTGGTATGCGTTTCGTTCCAATCATTTTTACAGGCATTACACCGAACAACGCGCAATCATTTGCACAACACCTAAGATGCGGCCGTGTGATCCCTTGGTCTTTTTATTATTGGGACTCTGTCTCTTCATTAGACAAGTAGTTGAACTATATACTCAGAAATCATTTCATATTCGATGAACAACATGTCGCTGTAACCTGTTCTATTAATTAAGTTCACATCATGGAAAAATGGCTGCGTCCCATATGTTTGTACCTCTAGAAAAGATACAACCGCAACCATTATGTGATCAATTAAAAGGGCAATATTAGGGAATACAGGTGCAAAACTCACAGGGTTCATAATATATGAGGCCGGCCATCAAATTGAGTTGAGACATGAAGGTACAGGAGTTCTCTGAACTGGAGGGGGGATCCTATTTATGAATAAGAGGATCAAGAAAGATATTAAGAGAGAAGAGGTAAACCGTTAATGGATATCTGTTCAGACTCAATCCACAAGAAAGTGTCAAATATAGCACTTCCTATGTGATACTATGCACAGCGTGTATTCAACTGTAATTCTCACTATATAATCCAACCGGCCAAATCATTCCTTGCGGCATCCTTGTATCAAAACATATTGGAGATTGAACACCTATTCCTCTTGTGTCCTCCTGAGAGATACATTAATTAATACAGTGAATGCATATTTATCTGTTAATTGCAACTATCTGGGCGTTATATTTTTTTTTCTTTCCATTCCATCAAAGGACGAAGGGGAGCTAAAGGATCCTTGGGTATTTTTAATTTCAAGATTCATTTTTCTTGCGCAGATGGCTTTGTTCAATAAACAACAATTAATATTATTATGTGCACAAGAGTTTCCTGATATGACCCATGTCCCTCTCGTGTTCTGGACAGGCGTTAGTCCATTCCTTCAGTCAGTGGTGGATATCAGACCCCACGAATCAGGTAGCTATGACAACCGTCCAAGGAAAAGGATTGCAAAAAGAGGCAGGTAATAGTAGGCTTCTTTAAACCTGGGATGTCATCACTGAAATACTCTCAATGAACCGGACTTAACCGCAGAGGAGGGGATTCCATATCTATATACATATATTTAATATATATAGAAGACTATCTGAGGAAGAATCAGGAAAGAAGCAGGTACACAAGTCCGTTATCTGCCAACCCAGTCTGTTTATAACGACTATGGCAAAGAAGCTATCTAACCTTCATGTTATTAAAGAATAATCCTGTTAAATTTTCATCTACCAGTTAGATAAAAGTCATGAGATGCCCAGGATTAATAAGAAAGGAGCAACTTTATCCTAAACCCACCAGAAGTTGACCAAAGCTGGTGAAAAGGAAAACGAAAATAAAGCCAAAAAGCCGGTCCTTTATGTATAAATAATATTTCATTAGGATTCGGGGTATTCTACTAAATAGACGTGGTTCAGAAAATGGTCCTATAGGATAAAGGAAAAAGTAGTCCTCCCCAGAAACTCTCGAAGATTTTACAAGAAGGACGTGACAAGTTTCTGTCTATGATCCAAAGCAGTGATACAAGCAGAAATTTATGTAGTTGTATTCGAATAGCCCCGAGAGTTTTCCCTGGTTATTTAAAAAATAGTCCAGAAGGAATTATAGGAACCTCCTGTAATCCCTTCATCTTATCTTTTTTTTTTAAATATTACGGATATTCTGTCCAATATTAACAGAATCTAATGATGAGACCGTTTAAGAAGTCGAAGAATTCAGATTCCTTATCCCCAGGCTGGCTAGAATTGTGACTCGGGACCCCCTGAGATTTAAAGTACGGTTAGTTTTCTTTTACATTAAAATTACATCGCCAGCTTATATAGGAGCTACCAGGCATCTCAGTGAACTCCCTCCTGCCGAGAAACCAGGAGAGCATCGGTACCCCAGGAGATGTACAGGGGAACAACTAAGGAGGGCAAACTAGAAGGAGCCTCATCAACATTGAAGGATAAAAAGTAAGCCCAAGACAATAATAACTGAGAAATAAACCTTAATGCCGAGGGAGTTATGCAGTGAGGCCTTATCAAGATCGACTGGGAACTCCCCCAAATAACCAAGGACAAAGAAGATCCCCTACGCAGAACTGGAGCTTAAGAGAGGAACAGTAGACCGTGAAGATTAACCTGGAAATCTTAAGAATCAGCTGTAAAGAAGGATTGGACCCTAGAACTAAACTATAAAACTACGACCTAAAGAATAAACCGTAAAATATGGAAACTGAAACAAGGAACCTGAACCCTAATCCCTCAACCCTACCCATAACCCCTAAATCTGAGAACTAAACCCAGAACCCTGAAGGGACTGAACCCTGAAGACTGAATCCTAAGCCATAAGCCTTGATCCCTAGACGATAAATCCTGATCCCTGAGACTTAATCCCTGGACCCTAAATACTCAAATTCTAGACCCTGAAGGCTGAACCCTAAACCATGAAGAGTAAGCCCTAGACCCTGTGCCCTGATGCATAAAAGCTGAGCCCTAGACCCCGAACCCTGACCCTTGAACCCTAAACCCTAAACATAAACCTGAACGCTAGACCCTAATCCCTGGACCCTAACCCCTAACCCTAAAACTAGACTCTGAATCCTGAACCCTAAACAATAAAGCCAAACCCCTGAACTTTAACCCCTGAACCCTAATCCCGAACCCTGGACATTAGGCCTAAATCCTTACCACTAAAACTAAATCTAAACCTGAATCCTAAAGCCTGAGAGCTGAAACATGAACCCTAAAACTGAGCCCTGAAACCTAAACCCTGAACCCTAAACCCTAAACATAACCCCTGAACCCAGAACCCTGGACCCTCAACCCTAAACCCTAGACCATAAACCCGGTACCCAAAGCCTAAAACCTGAACCCCGGAACCTAAACCCTAAAACCCGACACCTAAACCCCCATCCCGCACTCGCCTAACCCTAAACCTAATCCCCCAGTTCCGTAATCCTCACTCTTGGTTGCTGACCGTTCCACCCCAACTTCCAAACTAGATTCGTTAATTACGATCTCCTGTTACCAACACTCCCTCACTCTAATCCACTATTTTCATCGTCCTCCTGGGACTCTTCACTCCACTCCTGTCCCTAGGCCCCGTATGCCCCCTCCCTCATCAGCTGCGGTTTCAATCCCAGGGGCGATAGACTGGGCATGTGGGACTCGGGAAGTTCCGCCCACTTAGGGTGTCTGAATCTTTGAAATGTGGGTTGCTCTGTTCTTTGGGGGGGGTTGGGGTTTCTCTATCGAAGGCTCCATCCCTAGAAGATCTGTCCTGGGTTGAACGGCACATGCTCCTCATTTGGTCTCTGGAACTTGCGGCGTTGAGGTTTCTCCTCCAGATTGGGGTTCCTGACTGTATTGGGATGGGCCCGTGTGCGGAGATGGGGGGTGGGGTTGTTTGGTCCTGGTACTAAAATTAGACCAGCTGTCCAACACTTTTCCGAGTTGGTAGAGCTGCCCCTCCTGGCTTATCCTCCAACTGATCGTCATCCTTATTCTCGCAATTAAACTCTAGCCCCACAAACGCTCCGTAGTCTTGTCTGGTTCCTACTTGGCCTAATCTTTCACTTCCCTACAAGCTCCTTCCTCAGTCGGTTTCTTAGGTTCCCGCTGTCACGGGGGTGGCTGGCCCTTCTGAGCGATTCACCTATGCCTTCTGAGGCTAGGGTTCGGCCCCTCCTGGAATCGGGTGTCCATAGCATCTTAAACTCTGTCACTAATCTCTCTTAATCCCTCCTCCTTGACTGGTTTTGCCTCGGCCCCTCGATTGCCCGGTGGCTTGTCTCCAACTCCTGGTCTTCCAGTTTCCTCTTCTTCCCAACCCCCCCCACATCGACCTCCTATTGCGTCCTTGGACTTTCTTTTTCCACTGGGGCTCCTGTTAATCCGGCTGTCCTCCCTATCAGCATTCCTCGGCCTACTCCAATTTTACTCTTAGTCGCCTGGCCTCGGTGACCTAGTGCGCGGTACCTTCGCCAGAGGTCCTAGACTTCAAACACGGCCGGTAGGGGACTCTTAATTAGTCCAGTGGAACAGAGACTCGGATTTCACCTCGTCATATATCCTACCCTCCTCCTCCTGCCTCCTGGTGTTCGTAGATTTCTCCTACTCGCAGTTTTTCCATAAACACGATAAAGGCCGTAGCCACTCAGTACAAACATTACAACGACTGCTAAACTTCCCATTATAGTTCCCACCAGGGGACCTTCTTGTCTCTCCTCCTCTGCAGGGATCGCAGATAATGAACCGCTGGTGGCCTGTTCCACCTTTTCGTGCTTGTGGTTGCCTGAGTATAGTTGTTTTGTTCCTGATGGATCCCCCTTGACTCCCTTTCCTGGCCTTAGTTCCTCAGCTTCGTTTATCTGGTCCTTGCCCTCATCTCCTGTTACCATCTCCCGTTCCTGGTTAACTGCTTCACCTTTGCTCTTTGGTTCCTGACCCTGGCTAGACTCGTCGGTGACGAGAGGTGAGAGATCGGCTCCATGTCTGTCCTGTGGGCCTCCGCCGTTGTACCCTGGGGTTGTTTCCCCGGGTTTTAGTCCCTGCCCTGGTCGGTCATTGTCGTCGCTTCTCTGAGGATCTGGGGCGATGCTCTCTTGTACTCTTCCTGATTCCTTTCCTGAGAGGCTCTGGGTTGGCCTTGAACTCATTCCCTGTTCCAACCCCTGCGTCATCGGATCACAAAAGCAATCTATTCCTTCTCTATTTTCTGCTCCATGACAGTTATCAACGCCTTCACAAATCTCATACCCTCCCCCTATTGTTCTATACCTGAAGCAGGGCTTATCTGTATATTCGATATTTTCGGTCAGGAATCTATCTAACCCTTGTGTAGGACATTGCGGACAGAGAACTGTCAGGGAATCCGCCACTGTCAGGACCAAACTGAGGGCTTCGACGGTACACTTCTGGAACGAGTTCCTTCCTTGACAGGTCCCTTCCACCCTCTGTAATCTTGACCAGTTGTCTTTCCCTATTATCTTTACGGTTTTTTTATCGTTCAGCATTTTGGCTCTTATCTCTTCACATTTTTGCTCGGCCTTGGAGTTAGGTTTTAGGAGGTTCTTTTGCCCCTTCCATAACCAATATATTACGCAACCAATCAACGGTAATACTCTTTGACAGTCCGCTGCGTCGTTACAACTCCCGCCGTTGGCTTGTTGGATGATACTCTTCCAGAACCTCGTTTCGATCTTCCCCACATAATCATCGTCGTTTCCATCATATGCCTTGTTCTTACTCTTTCTGATACTGACGTCCAGAACTTGATCGACTATATCTTCCCATTGCAGTTGTTCCCTTCCGTCCTTGAGCTGGATTGACCCCGCCTTGAAGCCTCTTTTTTGTTCCTCGAAATCTTTTATTGTTATGCCTAAGACTCCGGGCCATTCATAAACGCCGTGATTGCCTCTGTTATAGATTCCCTGGTGTTGCGGGACTTCGTAGCAATATTTGGTCCCTTCATCTTTTCTGCATTCTTTTCGAGTTTGTGGTGGCCTTCGTGCCTGCCCTCCCCAGACATAAGGCATCTTGGTCGCGCCACCCACTCACCTTCCCCCTCGAGTTTTCCTTGTCCACTTGGGGTCTGCCCGGGTTCGATCCTGATCCTGAAACTCCGGTGTGTTCCTTCCTCGATTCCTCTAATCTATCACTGAATTCGTCCTTGGAAGTTTCTCCCTAATCAAGCCTTCCCGAAACGGTTGGGTGTCCAGTTTCCCGCTCAAATTGTTTTATCCTCTTCTCTGCCGCTTCGTGGTTTGAACTCCCTGTACCTCGCGTTCGTCTCCCTTCGGCTTCGAAACTTTTCGCCGCTGTGCCCTGTTGTCCTCGTCGAATCTCTACTGAGAGAGCTCCCTGGGCTTCTGTGGGGAAGGGGGTTGCCTCTTCCGCCTCTGGCTAACTGGAAGTCTTGCGATCAGTTGCCCCGGATCTCTCCGTTCCTTATCTGGTTCCATTCCCCCAATTCCCTTTCTCCAACTCAGACTGTGCTTTCTACTTGTTTTCGATATTCCCGTAGTCCCTCGTCCATTACTTCTCTCTTCTATCCCCGCCCGGGCGTCTCCCAGTCTTCTCTTTTCATTGTTCCCCTGATCTACCCTCTCTTCTGGGGGGGACCTGACGTATTGCCTGTTCTTGGCTAGCTACCCTTTCGCTCTGGATTGCCTTGGTGCCTTTCTCTCTTCCCCCTAGATTCCCCACCGGCCCCTCGATGTCCTCCTCCTACCTTTCCTGTTCTTGCCTTTTCTGGCTGCTCCCTGACCCCACGATGTGAGAGTCTTCCAACCGCTTGGGCCCTGGGTTTCCTCCTGCAGCTTCTGGCAGAACCTTGGCTGTTTCTGTATTTTTCCGGCTCGTTTGTCTTTTCCTTAACTCCGTCCTCTTAACTCAAGATCCTGGCCTTCTGGTTATTATGCGCGGCTCCTGACTCTTTGGCGGGGTCCCTCCGTGTTTGCTTACGGGTTGAGAGATTCCTCATGTTAAGAGAATCTGCTTGTCTTGTCATGGTTATCCTCCATATAGAGACTTTTAAAATTCCCAAACCTGATCCGACCAGAAGTTCTGCTTAACATGACGAGAATCTCCTCCCTATGTTCTTCTGACGATTGCCCCTGCGTCTCGCTCCGGTGGTGGACTTTCTCTAACCCGACGTCCCGTGTGCTTCGTGTCCCTTTATGTTCCTTCCTTGTCCCCTGCTTTGCTGTCTTAAGGACTTGTCCCTAGAGGGAGTTTCCCCCTTGTTCATCCTTTCTTAGAGTCCCTGACAGAAACATCATCCTCCCCTGATGACATTGCGGTGCCTTGAGTCCCTCTTCGTCGTCTAGTCGTGTGTTGAAGCTATACTTGGCTGGGTTTTCTCCTATAGTACTTCATCCACTAGTGGCCCGCATCTTTACTTGTATTGAACTTCCTCCCTGCGGTCCACTTTTTCCTCCTTCTAGGATTTATTCGGCGTTTCGTACCCCTTTTCCTGAATTAATCTGGTGGGGTTGCATCAGATGTTCTGGGACTTCGGGGTCCAAGCTCCTCCTTTGGACTTATTCTTCGCTGAAAGATCTGTCTCTTCTTTTCTTGACTCATCTCCCGCGGCTTCTGTCAGTGCTTCTCTTGGGCTGCTTCCTGTTTGATCCTGTTATCGGAGTTTCCCGATCTGGGATTTTGCTGAACGTTGTTATCTTCCTTACTCCTGAGATCTGATGTGAGTGAGAGAGACAGGGCCCTAGTGTCTCCCCGAACCCTATTTGTTATTGATTTGAGACGTATGCCCCCTATTGACCCGGCTTGGATCTCGATTCTAATTGCTTTGGTGTTACTCTCCTTCAAAAGCTCCCTCCTCCGCCTTTCTGCCTTTTTTCTCCTACTCCTTAGGATTTTGACCTTGGTCATGATCTGGTACTCTGATTGATTTTGGCTGCTCTTGCCCCTCTGCTCGCTGAATTAGCCTCAATTGCTTGGCCTACCTTGCGGTGATCTGGCTCTTCGCTCTATTTTATTGGGGTGCCTTGGCCGTGTCTGAGACCTTGATAGAATTCCCCTGTCAACACTCCTTGTTCTGGGCAGGGTCGTTCCCTGTGTACTCGTTGTAGGCGGTTTTGACCTGCGGCAGTTGTGTCGATCTCCTATCACACTCCTCGTGGGAAGCCCCCCTGGTGGCTCCTTCTATTGGTTCTGCTTCTTCTTTTTCCGCCTTTAGTTAGCCTCGGATTGCCCCTTGTGAGTCAGGGGATTCTCGGAGCTCCGTTCTTCATCTTCCTACTGGTTTTGGAGTGTGACTTGCCGTGCTGTATGATATCTTACTGAGCGCTCAGTTTTCTCTTCTTGTCTGTTCTTATCTTCTACTCCTCCGTCCTCCTTATTTACTGCAGCTTGGCGATGGTTCATCTACCTGTTCGGACTTAGACGATTGACCTGCCTTGTTCCTTAAGGAACTTCTGGATAGTCAAGACGTCTGACTGAAGTTGCTACGATTCCCTCCTGGACTCCTACTTCCCCTGGGTCTCAGCTGTTCTTGGGAGTCTCTTCGGGTTGACCCCTTCTTAACCTTATGGTGATTGTTTCTTGATGTACCTGCTTCCTGATCTTGTTGGAGATACTCTTGGCAGGTGGGTTTGATGTGTCTTACTTTTGCCCTCCCGCTTCGTGAGCTTGTGCTCTTTCCTTGTCTTTCTCTACTTCTCATTCTTTCAGATGATGATGCCTCTTCTCCAGGAGATCCTCTAATATTTCTTTTACGATTTCTGTAACTCCCCCTTCTTTGGTTAGTTCTACTCTTACTCCTTCCTGTTCTTATTAGAATCTTGAGATCTGCGGGGGGAGTTTGTGTCGAAATACTCTCCTGGCTCTAGATATCTTATCCTTCTCGGCCTCCCCTAATCTAGAGTCTCTCAGTCGGGACTGTGGTGGGTTTTATCCTTTTGTCCTTTTCTGCGTATTTGGGGTATTATTGATACGTTTTGGGGTTTTACTCTTGGGAGATCTCGAACCATTCGATTGCGACTTGGCGCTATCGTGAGCCCCTTCATCTTCCTAGTTTGTTTTGGGTATGTTGGGGATTCTTCGACTCAGTTGCTCCTTCTTTTGTTGAGTGTCTTCTTGAGGTCCTAGCCGAGAATATTATACCTCTCTTTCTTGGATTATCTGTGAGCTGGAGCCGGGGGGGATTTGATGGTTTCAGTTTTGGGGTTGTTAATTAAAGGTCCTTTTGACTCGGGGACACGAGACTTTTTATTCTCTCCTGAACTCCGCTCCTGGAATTGAGATTCTAGTGGTTGATAGTTCTCATTCGGAGTTTCTCCTTGCTTTGACCATTGTCCTGGTTCCGGTTTTGTTGATCCTGTGGAACCTGGGCTGGAGCTTTGTCTCTTAATCCTCCTCATTCGGCTTCGGATTTAAACGGTTCGTCCTCTTCTGACTCAGGAATGAGATTGACTTTTGGGGCTCTTGGGGATTGGTGGGGTTTCTTGACCTGTTTGAAATTGTTCAAAGTTCGATGACCCTCATTCCATTCGCTTCATGGCCCTCTTCATTCTTTGAGGTTTCCGTTTGGGTTCTTAGTTGGAGTTTTATGTTGGATGAGAGGAATTTATTCCGGCGGTTGGGTGTTGGTATGACCTTTGGTTCTATGAGTGCCTCTGTAGCTGCCTCTGGCTGGGGGGAGTCCTGTGGCTGTTTCTTCTGATTCCTCTTGAGTCGATGGGTTCATGTTCATACTGTCCTACGTCCAGCGTCCCGTTGGAGGTGGCGGGGTTGGGGGCCCGAGTGTTCGAAAGTTCTGGGGCACTTTGATTTTTCTGAGAATTATCCCTTTAGATTTAAGTCCTCTCCTGATCATCTATATTTTTATCTGGATCGTTTGTTAACACTGAGCTGTCGTTTCTCTTTTGGGGAAGCTAGTCATTTCGGGACTGTAGTGACTGATCTGCGTTAAGCCTGGGGGGTTTTCTGGGAGGGAAGGAGTCGTTCTATTTTAGGAGTTTTGATATCATGAGCCGTATATATCTATTGGTTGTCCTCTCTATTGCTCTCTCTAATAATTTGGTGGTTACTGCCCTGTTGTTTGACTTCCTAATCTTTGGTTATTATTGGGGGGTGTTAGTTGGGCCCACTATAGTGAGTGATTAATGCATTCTGCAGATTCAAGGTTTGGGGGGAGTTTCTGGGGATTGTTGCAGTGGAGAGGTGTTTCTTCTTTCCAGAGGGGAGAGAGTTGTGGTTTGAGCTTTCCTCTAGGAGTAGCTCCTTTACGGTTATTTGGCGGTTCTTGTTTCTTTTTCTCTGATTCTCTGTAGTTTTTTGCTAGTTATATCATTTGCGTGATCGTTGAAAAGAGATGGTAATCTGGTATCTTATTAACATGGGCTTAGTTGGAGGGTGAACCTCCCCTGCTGTGTTTTGGGGTAGTCTGGGTTTCATCTGGCTTGGACTATTCCTCCTCGTTGTGTTCTTGGTTAGTTTAGCTTCTTAAGACTAAGGAAGGGCTGCTAAAATTTTTTGGCCATTAATCACTTTCATCTTTGGACTGATGAAGTCTAGCTTCAGATTTGTCCCTCCTGAATTGTTCCTCAGGTTCCTCTATTTTGCTTAGGATATATAGTATCATGAGAGATGGCGATGACTAGACTAGTAAACAAAATAAAATTATTACGTGATTTTAGCATCATTCGGTTGAGATTTCTAACGTGCTGAGTCAGAGCCTGATTTTGGATGATGCAACTTTTCTTTGGAATTTGCTGGACTGTTGATTTATTTAGTCTTCTGGGTGTTATTCTTTATTTAAGTACCTGATCTTTCTTTTCCATTGGGACGGGACCTGGAGTATGGGGGCGTTGCATAAGAGGATTCTGATTGTTTTCGGTTTTGCAGTTTCTATTGTTCTTTCTGATTTATTTTTACTGAGATATACAGAAGATAATTGGCTGAGAAATCAGAGATTTTCATGGTTTCTATTCGGTAAGAATTCGGTTATTCCTCCGCCTCGAGTGTACTAGATTTAGATTTAACGACTGAGGTTAGGTTCTGGATTTCCTGTATAGACTGATAACCCTGATTTGTAGCTTCTGGATTTGTGAAGGAGTCATGTGTGAAGGATTTGTGGGGGCAGATGCTTTATTTTGAGACTTCCTCTTTACTTAAATAATTAAACCAACTTTTGCTTTTTCATATTTAGTCCCATTTGGATTCTGAGAAATGCTATATATACCTCTAGCCTTATGATTCCTGGTAGATTGGGTGTGGGAGGGGGGCTCTATTTTTGGGATTTTGGTTAATGTTTGTATGTTTTGCTCCTTTCTTGTCTACTGGCCTTGGGAGGTTGTTGTTTGGCTGGTTTTGATTATTCATCTTGGGGATTGGGAACTTAATCTGCCGTTTTAATCCTGTGGGGGGTTTCTGGTGGGTACTCAGGCTTTCTCGTCAACATAAAGCCGAAAGGTTTTCTTTTGATCTGTTGGGATTTGATGGGTAATGTTGTCCTTTCCGTTTAGAAAAGCGTTTTGCCGTTGGAGAATTAAGGTTTCGAGTTAAATATACAATATGACGGAGGTTTCATAATCTGTTTTCATCTTGGGGCTAAAGAGGACTATAGATACGTTTCAGACAGTGTCCATTAATGGATAAACACTTATTCATTCCATTACTTAAGTTTTCTTTAAAGAAAATATAGAAGGAACAAGATTGTGGCCCTGAAAATTTCTAAATACAATGATTTTCTATAGAACGATCTCTTTTAAGTTATTATAGAGTGATAATGAGTCTTGAAAACATGAATTTTATAGTGGCATAGGGATTTGCTCCTTTCCTTTCATTTGATTTTTGAATAGTTAGAAACAATGATTTGGATGTTGGCTCCTTGTTGATGGCATCTTTCGTCCTTTCTGTTTTTCCTTCTGAGAGAGGACATTGCCTTAATATTAAACAGGGCTTGATCATTTTATGGTCAAGTTTCTACTATAAGTGGGTTCAGAAATTACAGACTTTATGGGATTCTATCAATTCCTGAAAAATCACCATCATTAGATTTAGAATTTTCGGAATTTAGTTTTCCATCTGACCCTTCTGTTCTTAGATAGTCAACTGCAGTTATCCGGAGGGAAATTCTCCGTTAGTTTTTTTTTTGGAGGGTGTCTCCCTTGTGGGGGTAGCAGGTTGGACAAGATTGTTAAAATATTGTTGTTTGACAGGTCCCTTAGACATGACCTATAAGGAGGTTATTGATGTCTTATACCCATAGACTCCTTCTTTCAAATAAACATCGAAAAATAAGGTAGACCTGATCCAGGGTAAGAACAAAATAAGTAATTTTGAGAGGCTCGTGATCACTCGTTTAAGAGATTTTTAGCTCATATATTCTTCTAGTAGAAACATGTAAGAAGCGACAACGAGAATCTTAACTAAGCATGAGCGAAAAAGGAATCTCCTCTATTTAAGGCCAGGGGAGGTTGCTCCTTGGTGTTCATGGGTTCCAGAATGTCTTGTTGTTCTTTTCTCATACTCAGTTGAGCATTCATGAGTTAGAGCAGAATTGGATTCAGTGAGAAAACCCATAGTATCTTAATCTAATTCCTTGGGGAGACATAATTATACTTACAAGATG
>NW_008481960.1:0-16164 GCF_000524495.1 Plasmodium inui San Antonio 1
CCTTCGGGGACATTCTTTCCCCTTTTCAGGGTCCCCTCGGTTGTTTATGATTGCTCTCAGTCACTGTGCACGTGAGGTTCATTGGGGGGAGTTTCCGTATGGAGCAGGGACTGCATTTTTCTTTTGTCTTGGGTCATAAGAGGCCCGGCTAATCTTCATCTGGGAAAATTTTCTGATTACTCTTCCGCGTCGCCTACGCTCTTGTCCACTTGTCTTAGATTTTCTCAGGACCGGCTGTGGTTGCTGAGTCGCTGTTTGAGGTATTTGTTGTGCACTCGTGTTTGGGCTTCCCAGACGTATTTGGACGTGTGGAAGCTTCTGCTTGACTGTACCTCTGGATTTGAGGGTCCCCACTCTTGGCTTTTATTATCTCATTCCCTTCCTGCTTCCATTCCTTGGCTCGTTCTTCGGGCTGCTATTTCGTTGGTCATCCTTCTCCTAAGGTCCCCGTTCTTTCTTCTCTCTTCTTTGAATTCTCCGATTCCTTGGGTCCATCCTTCCTGACCTAACTCCTGTTCGGCTCCTGGAGGGGTCACTGTTTAGGAGTTGCCTTTAGCGTACGTAATCAAATATCCCTCTTGCCTGTGTTAGATGACTTAACCTCTCACCCCCCGGCGCTTGGGTTTGTTCTGATTCTTCAATACCGCCTCAGTTTTTTAGTTGTGCCCCTCACGGATCTTGATGAGACGCTTTCTCACTTCTTCTTCCATTTTCCCTCCCTGGTGTTGCTTCATTCTGCCGTTTTCGGTTGTAGCTTGCTGATTCTTATGCTCCTGCTCCTTTTTTGGATCTTCTGTTGTACTTCTCCTCTGAGACCTTTGGGTCCGTTGTGTCTATGCGACCTGTGGGTTACGGGACGGGCCTTGGGGTTGATCGGTTTCGGGAATTTTAGTCCTTGATAGCTGGGTGGCTGTTAGTTTCCCCCCTCCCACCGGCTCAGATCTGTCCTTGGCTGATTCTGATCCCTTCTGTCACGTTGCGGTTCATCCTTGTGTGTGCGCCGGCTTGGCGTGTTTCTGCTTCCTTTTGTTGCTGCTCAACGGGGTTCCGAGTTGGGGGGGTCCGGGAAATTTGGTCTGATGATTGGGCTGCGTTGACTCTCCACCTTCTCAGTCTTGTGGGCTCCTACGAATTGTCGGGGTATGAGTTGGCCTCCTTAAGTCCCTCTTCACTTTTCCCTGACGGAGAGGTGATGGGATAATCTTGCAGTTTCTCCGCGGGGATATATCCGGCTTTGGGTTGGTTGGTTGGGGGTGTGAGGTTTCGGGATTTGATACGAGGAGTTGTATTCCTTGGTTGTTTTTTTACTGTCTCGTTTCAGTATATATCTGACAGGATTTGGCCGCTTCTGGTGGTTGCTTTGGGGTTTGGATACTTGCAGCCACGTTAATATCCTGCCTCCTTGAGGTTGTGTTACTGGGGTGGTTCCTATTTTATTTGTCGTCTGACTAGAGCTTCTTTCAGTAGATATATCTTTCTTGTGTTACTTCCCTTCTTCTTTTGTGGGGTTTTGGTTGACTTCTTCCGATTTGCTTTTCTCATCGTGGATGTGGTGTTGGTTGTGTTCTTTTTTTCCTCTGATTTTTCTTTGTCGGTGGGGTCCTGTCCGGTTTCCTGTTTTTCTTGTCTGAATTCTGCCACTTGGTCTAGTCCTGGTTTAGTTATTGATCGGCTGGCCATTCTTTTTTTAGATGTTGAATCACTGGGACTTGTTCAGATTGTTGGGTTTTTTTGTTGGGGGAAGCCAGTCATCCTTTCTTGGATCTGAGTTTTAGAGGCGTCGCTGTTCTAATCTCTGAGGACTCAGCTCCTGTCTCTTCCAAGCTTCCGCTTCCAGTTCATAGGATAGGAGGAATTTTATCCCATTTTTTTGGATTTTGGGATTTTTGGTTCCCTCATTACTTAAATTTTTCAGATTCATTGGGTTTGGGGTTGTGGGGAGGTTTATACTTGTTTTTTGACTAAAGTAGGGACTCAATTGTGTTCCCATCCTATATTCTTTAATTCTTCGGTTGAGTAGTCCTTGGGTAAGTTGGAGGTCTTGTCTGTTTTTCTGGGGCGAGTTGACCTCCCTTTTGGGACTTCTGGGGGGTCTCCTATAACTGATTCAGGAAAAACTTCCCTGTAGGAAATTCTTGGGAATTTTTTGGATTCGGGAGATTTTATTGGTTGTATACTGCTATTTATGACTTCTGGAAATTAGCTGAGTACTTGTTTCTTGTGTACTGACTCAGGTTGTTGTTATGGGCGGCAGTGGGTTGTGGGTAGGGTGTTGTTTCTGCATTCTTATTCCTCTGGTGAGTTTAGCTCCTGAGGTTGCGGAGTAGTCTGCTCTTCGAATTCCTTCATTTGATTGAGCCTTGGGTTCATTCAGTGATGTGAATTAGGTGGGTCTTTTGTTCCTTCTCTTTTCTTTGTCTACTCCTGCTTTGATTTTTTATTGGCAGGGGGTTAAATGTTGGAGGTAGCTGCGGTTTCGGATTTTTTGTTTAGTTGGTTTTTTGGTTATCGTGTAGGTAGTGGTTTTTTTGTACCTGCTTGTTCCTTTGGGTGAGGGGTTCTTCGGGTCATATTTGTGCCTTCGGCCTTCATTTTTGTGAGGTTTTGCCTCAGGTAGGTTTCTCTCAAGCTTTTCTTCTCTGAGGATTTCAACTGTTTTTGGGGTTTTCTTTACGAGCTCCGTATTGGGAGGCTTGGGGCGTAGGCACCTTCTCTGTTTATTTAAATTTCATGATATCCCTACTGGGGTTCGTGGAGCCTGGGGTTCTTTTTGGTGGAGGTGACCAGTTGGGGGTGTTAGTTCAAATCCCTATAGCTGAGGCGAGGTTAGAGACTGACTTGTTCCTTACCTTTATGAGAGAGAATTGGTTTGCTTTTCTTTTGATTTTGAGAGAAGGTGCTAACTTTTTTTGGTTGCTCGTTAGGGGCCGTGTTGTTGTTGGTTTATTTGATACTTTTGGAGAATCTATGGGGCTCGTGGAATTAGGGCTATATTTGGGGCTTTGGCTAGTATGGAGTTTTATTTGATGAGGGTTTCTTGCTCTTGAGAAGTTGCTTCTCGTTGGTTGTATGTGAGTCCCTTTTTTTTTCTTTAGGTGTCCTCTTGTATGAGGAGACATATTCGTCCTATTTTGGTACTAGGAGTTTTGGTGGATAAGTTCATGTTTATTTTGCGGTCATTGAAGGAAAGGAGTTACGGTGTTTGGCTTCTATTCGGTGGCCACCATCTGCGATGGAGTTGTTGGGGAGTTGGATATGCGATTTGTCATTTTGTTTTGTCTGAGGGGTTTTCGATTCAGGTTGGCTATTTTGTTGTAGTTAATTATGTTGCTATTCGGAGGGAACTTTCTCTTAGGGTGGCCGTAGGTTCCTATCACTTTTTGTTTGTCGTGAATTAGTTCCTTGTTTTATTGGGTTGCTCCTATTTGTTTTTCTCCTTGGCTGTTTCGATCCAGGAGGTTGGGGGTACTGAAAGCTAGTTGGGTCCGTTGTTTAATAAAGGGCGATCTTCTGGTTCTGATATTGCGGGTTCAATTATATCTCGATTACTCCAACGTAGGTTTCTGTTTGTTGTTCATTGTTCGTTATCTGTATCAGGTTTAGGCTCTGTTGTTTTCGTGTTTGGAAGAGAATAGGTTGCTATTCTTGGTTTGAGATTATATTTGGTGGGTGGGAGGGGTTTTAGGTGTAGAGAAGATTCATTTGTCTTTTTAGGTGAGTTGATATTTGGAGTAAGATTGAGTTGATGCAGTTATTTCAGATGGTGATACTAATTCTTCTGGAGATGTTTTATTTCTATATGTTGTGGGATGGAAGGCGGGCATTCTACTTCCATATGGGGATCAGACTTCTACTATGATTCATATGAATTTAAAGTTATGAAATAGGTGATGGGGGAATTTGTTTTGGGTTATTTGGGCAGTTCCATTAATTGGTGGGATTGATAAAGATTTCTTGAGGGGATTTTTAGAAATTTATACGTGATAATTTCACTAGATTAGGAATGCGTTATTTAGGGGTAGACTTGGGTGTTGGATAGGGTTTGTCCTTTCGGTTTTCTTTTGATCTTTTTTTTTTGGTTACGATTTTGGCTGACTTTAATTTTATAGGTGGGAGCTGTTTGGGTGCGGGATATGTCCGGGTTTTATGATGGGAGCGCTAGGTTCTGAGGATGTAATTTTTTTTGGGCAAGTTTTTCTTTTGTCACTCTTTCTTATGATCTGGGGTTATTTATGTGGCGTTGAAACGTTTGGAGATGTCTTGTTAAGATTGCCAGGATAGTTGATGCCTCTTCTTCGTGCTGTTTCTGATTTGATTTCGGCTTGCTTTTGTAGTAGATAAGGTAAAGTGGTTGGCGGGATGTTTGGGGTGTGGATTCATTAGTTGTCGGGATACCATTTTAGCTAGATTATTGACTTGTCATCATAGTGAAGTAGTTGGGTTCTTCTGCTGTCACCTGTTGGGGGTTTTTCTAAATTGTTTCTTGGTGGGAAAGTTTGTTTGTGGATTCTTTATTTTCCTTGATTTGGGATTTTGTTTAATATTTAGTGTTTGTTGTTTATTATAGATTGTTGTTAAAGGTGGCACTGCGTTTTTGGCTTATTGTTTCTCTTTTCTGATTATTGGTGATATTTTTGGAAATTTTTTGTTTATTATTTTTGCTCGTTCGTTTCTTCTGTCCTTAGGATTTATCCTGTTTTTACTTTTTTGTTGTTCGTTGTTGGCATTGGCTACTATAATCCGTATATATTGTATGCCTGTATTGGCATTAAAGTAGGATAAAGATTTTTCTTCATCAAGCTCATACACCTCCATGGACTATTGCTTGTTTCCTTTTGGCTGGATTGATTTCCTTGGGGTTTTACGGAGAGGAGTTTGGTTTGGTTTGAGGTTTTGGGGGGAGTTCGCTTTTTCAACCTTACTGTTTGGTAAGAAAAGGGTCATTACATATTTTAGTGGTTAGTTGTTCTCTTTAATTCCTCTGCTTCTGAGGGGACTCCTGCCTCTTTTTCTTGATTGGTTGTTGTCTTTTGTTATATCTGCTCTTTTGGTTCTTGCAGGATTTTTTTGAGGTACTTCCTACTTCTCCTGATAATTTTATCTGCCTTTCTGTTGCTAGGTTTGGGGACTGTTACTTGTTCTCAGGAGAATTTCTGGTTCTTGATTGGCTTCTATGCTTGATTTTAATGTTATGGATTGGGCCTACGATTTCGGTTCTATAAGTTCCTATACTTCTGGCTTCGGAGGATAAGGTACTTCAACCGATCCTTTCATTTATGCGCTTTATGGCAACTTGAATATTGCTTAGATTTACCCCCCTACAGTGACTCCTTAGTGGCTTTCGCCTGTGCTGATTGCTCTGATTGGATTTTTCGGTTGATTTTTCTGTTGCTGTTAGTTGACGGGGGGATTATCATGTTATGCTTGGCACATGTAGGCCCGCCTCTTGGGGATGACTTGGTGATTTACCTTGGGTGATTCACTTTGGAGATTATAAGTACCTGATACTTTTCTAGGGGGCCAGTATCTGTCTGTGCTTCTGTTGTGATCTTCCCCGTTGGGGGGTTTTTTAGCGGGGTTAGACGGTTATTTGGGTGGTCCTGTAACCTATGGAGAGTTGTAATCGCCTTGTTCTGTTTTCCGCTGGTCATTGATTTACCCATTCGGGTGTTTCGTGTTGCCTTGTGTGGAGATTGGCTGCGCTGAAATTTTCAGAGGTTCTTACTGAAGTAGGTTTTGGTTGGTTGATTTTTCCTTTCCTGTCAGGTGTAATTCGGTCAATTTCGTTGGCTGTGGTGGTTGTTGTCCTCCATTATTCCCCTCGCACTTGGGGGCAGTCCAGTAGGGACTGCTTCGCCATGCCTTCCCCCTCCTGATGTCTCGTTGTGGGTATCTAGGGGGGTTTTTATGTTGTTGTTCTGACTTTCTTCTGTTTGTTTAGGGTTTCTTTCTGGAGAATATTGGGATTTCTTGGTGGGCCTCAGTTAAGTACTTCATCCATCTGTATTCCTCCTGTTGCTTCTTGTATATGTGGTCCTCTTGTAATTTACTATTTGTTCTTTTCTTGTTTCTGGTACTACTAATAAAGGGACGGTAGTGTTTATAATTATTAATGTACTCTTAACCCGATGTTATTTCCCCTTTCTTTATGAGCGTTAATTGGCGCCGGAGATTGACTGACGTAGATATTCTTTTACATAAAGGTCAAATTCGGCTAATAAGATTTGACTTAGAATTTAATGTTTGACCATTTGGTATTACATATTTGTAAGATTCTTACATTTGTCCAATTGGCCATGAGAGTTGGTGAGTCGGGTTAGATTTTTACAGATTTTTAATTCTTGGAGAGTCTCATACTTGACACGTGTAATATTATAACGAATAACTTCTGCATACTAGGTTCTGGGGCTTCTTGTTTTCGGATTCTACTTAAATTATGTGTTGTCGCTAAATATGAAAATACCCGATACGCATTATAGATAATACATCACTTTTTCTCTCTCTTAATTGGTAATTTATTAGGTTTGAATAAGTTACTTGGCTCCGTATTACTCATTTGTCATTATTTACCTGTTCCCCCTGGTTGTGGATTAGTGTACACCTTTGTTATTTTCTGGGTAGGTTACTAAGGTTAAGACTTCAATTATTATTACCTTTGCTGGATTCCTTCGTATACATCATAATCCTTAACCAGTTTATTTATTCTTCCGTATTCTTGGTTTTCATTATATTTAATAGTATGTTATATTATACGTACTTTGGCTACTTGGTAGTTGTATATTTTTCTTAATCAGACACGCTTGTGAGGAGTATAAATTTCCCTGGTTATCGCTCTTTAAGCTTCGTTATTTGTACTATAATATCGAGAATATTCCATTTGGATATCATTTTCCTTTAGGTTTCTTGTATTGTTCGTCTAATCCTTAATACTATATAGTTTAATTCATAGTTTTCCTGATCATTGTTATTATAACTTGGAGTTCCCACCTCTGTAGGACTTAATTCCCTCGGACAGCCTGCCGTTTTGATTCTTGCTCGAATTAATAATCAGTCCTTAAGATCACAAATAATATAACATATCCTCAGTTGTTTCTTATAGAGGTAATAATCATTCTTTTGCTGTTAAATTGCATTCATGGATATCTAGCAGTTATGGAATAAATATATTTATCAGAAGCCCTTAATATAGTATAAGATTAGGCAAAAGGATTATACAGACTAGTTAACATATAAGGTGAAGTGACTTCTGTACACAGGCTGTAAAAACTATTTAACTATTAGAACCTTTATCCTTACGTTGTGCTCTATTGCTTCTGTTTAATTATATTTTGAAAACGTAACATATTCAATAAAAAACCTACAATTTCCCCAGTATAGAGTTAGTTGCTCTGCCTGTTCATGCAGTAATCCTCAATATATGAACATTCTTTTAGCAGTATGTTTTATCTATTTCAGAGACCTCGTAATTACTACGGTATTATTTACTTAATTTTATCAGTCTCCACACAATCCTATCTAGGGAATATTTAATATTAATATTTCCTGTAGATATCTGTATAAATAACATATGGACTCCTCACATCAGTTAGCATTATTATGCTTCCTTCAATATATGAATCATGAGAAAGCTGAAGTTTTATTCACTATAAGGTTAACGCAAGAAGGTTATATATAAGAAGGCTCACATGCTTGAGTCCATTACTAGTGGATAAATATACATAGGGAGTAAAGGAGTTTCTTATAGATTCCCTAATAATCTATAAGACTTGTCGTAGAAACCCCCTTGTTCAGGGGTCCCCTTTGATTATAGATTAGTGTGACATTGGTAAAGTCATTAATCTAACTACCTGACCTTCCTTAGTTTGCTTTAGGTGGTTCATACACTCCTTACTGGAGAATTAAGCGAGAGGAGGATACGACAGTGATAATATTCTTTCTTTTATCTAAGAATTTCATAAGTTTATTAGATAATGAGCTACATTTGGTTTGTATCATATTTAATCTCATGACGATAAAGTAATGCTTTGATTATTGTATCATATAATCCCGTTCTGTTGGCGTCCAAATTTCTCTATCATTGACCTTATAAATAGATTTTGTCACAATATAAGAGATATAACAATATAAACACTTATACACAACTAATTATATTATTTATAATGACGCCATTCCTCAATACGGATTCGGTTATAACAAATATATTAGGTTTGTGCTGTTCACAGTTTAAAAGGAGGATATATAATTCTAGATATGGCCACCTTGGACTTCAGTACTTGAAATATTACCAGAAATAGATAAGTGAACAAAAGAATAATTGGGAACAATGCAAATTATGACTATACCCAAAATAGTATGCACTTCCTCTATAATATGAGTCCTTGCTATGAAATGAATTGTAAAGAAACAAAGAGGCAACGATTAACATACTCATTAGAAGAGTGTTAAAAGTTTAAATCACGGAAACACAGGTAGTGTAGCGATGAAATAGGAGAATAATCATTCTCTAACATGTGATTAAAATAAGTAAGAGACCTATATGTGTTCATAAGATTCTTACACTGTTTTCCTAGCTTAATCCATAAATACGTGACTTATTAAAGATAGGATATATTTTTTATGATTATAAATTTTGGATAGAGAAAAATACCTTCAATACATTAATTACATCCTAGACGGGTCAATCTTTGAAGGCCTAAATCGTGTAATAATGACGACATATGAGCACGGCCGGCGTTGACGGTAATTTCGAAGAATGGATAAATTGGGGATATTGCACCCTGCTACGCCGACAACTAAATATTCTCCTTCCTGCAGTGTCATAGATATATATAGTATGGCATTGAAGATGAGCACACCATAACGGAGGATATCATGGGGGCGAAAGCTTAGAATACACCTGTCATCTACTGTCAAGTATAAAATAAGATAAAACCGATGAGGCATAAGACAGGACGTTTCTTGGATACCTGTTAAAAATGCGCACAAATATGGAAGCCGAGTCAACTTATCCCTTATCCTTAAATTCTGGTGTTCATTGCGATCTCACTAGTTGCATATTCTATCCTTTAAGAATATCTGTACGCTGCGGCAAGGGAACAATAAATTTGGAATTATGGGGAAGACAGCATACTTGCAGATATATTTCAGTAGATGCCTAGTCCATCTTGATGAAAACTTTTAATTTAAAGTAATATAGTCGTCACTGGCGAATAAATTCAGTCAAATGTGAATATCATTTGCCAATAATTCCTTAGAAGAACATAGAATCAGGTAGCATTAGAATTCCCCCCCTTGTCCTAAATGTAGCGTTCTTCTTGCAGATGCTTTATTGTTTCTACGCACCTATTCGCTGGTGCTCTTAGAGCTTATCTGTAGGATCTGCATGTTCGCATGTTTCTGTACAACCCCTTTTTCCTGTTTTACACTTTTTTCTTTATGTTCCATTTTATGTAGGAATATTTGTTAATTTATTCTTCTTGCATTCTGAGTTTAACCCGTCTCTGTTAAAATTATATATAACTTTGTTCCTGTTCCGCATTTTTCTTTAACAAAATGGGTTACGGGCGATTGGTAAACCATGAACCGTCGAATTATGTATAAGACTCTGCCGCAACTTAGCCACACATTACATGAGTGAAAGCGCGGATGATTGAATGGACTCATTTTTAATGAATCTCCCTACTGCCAAAATTGTGCTATATATAAAAAGGTGGAGCATTTTTCAAACTTAACAAATTATTTTCATAACGTGTTCGCCTATAAGCACCAAAGGAATAGAAAAAAGTAGAATCAAAGTCCTATGAGTAATGCGATCCAAAGAATTGGAATCCTTATATTGGAAATCAGGGAAGCACTTAATATACAGGAAACGACACAGCTTCCTTGTCACCCCTCTAACCACTAGTGACCCAGGCAGTCAACATAGATATTTTATGATTACAATTCTAGATACAACAAAAAGGGACACTTTTACACTAACCGTAGAGACACCGAATGTCGTAACTGTTCCAGAATCTACATCAGAAAGTGTGTTATATCTTTACAAAAACAAAATAGGTTTTAAGGAAGCTTCTAAAACTTCAAAGAAGAAATAAATCTATTTTAAAAAATTATATATTTCCATGTATAAAATCACAGATGGAATCACTGGATATTACATCCTAGGGTAACAAATAAAATTGTAGAGTGTGTAATTCTAGCCATAACGCTCAATACAAGAAGAAAAAAATTTAGAAAACCAATTAATATATGTAAGAAATTTCGTACTTATATATCTTTCTCGCTAACTGCGAATAATGGCGTGTATTCTGAGACAGGAAAGTTGGTAATCAACTCCTTTCTTATTTGATGCGGTATTGGGCCCTGGGAACATCCCACCTCATATGTTACTGTAAGTGTCCTCTGTCGTGTTCACCTCGCTTTCTTGCGGGTTCACTTGTTCTGTGTTAACATTGCTTTAGGTACTCTTAGTTGTTAGGTTATTTTTGTTCTTTTTGGTTATCTGGTGCTACTTTCCCTTTGTAAGTTTCCTTTCAGCTTCCTGTTCATGTCTTTTGATACTCTTAAGTCAGTTATATGGTTCCACCTTATATATTTATTTTTCCTCTGAAATGGAGAATTTTGCTCAATGTTGCAGTACCTTCAATGCATAAACTTCATTTTGGGCATTTGTTCTAGTTTATTCTCCTCTCCTCCTCCTAAAATGATAAGTGGTCTGTATGTTATGGATATTCGTATCCTCTTGTCAAAGATATCCTCGTAACATCAATGTTATCAACACCAATGATATCCTAGGGAAAACAGTACTCTGCATATAATACTACTTTTAGGATACCCCATTTTCTCAAAAAATGTTACTCCAGATACATCAAAGGACTTCGTAAAACTTTTATGTCCTTATATTACAGCCGGGATTCTAACCCCTTCAAAAATAAGGTACCGCAGATGGAAACACATCAATGCAGTATGAACAATGGTTCTATTTGAATAGCGAAAGGTCCAATGTTTCATCAATCTCATAGTAATATTCGGGGCACATACCTTTAGCTTAGTACATATTATTGCGGATATATTCTTACGGTAAATAGAATAGTGCGCCCCTTATATAGGCACTTTGCGTATATTGAAACCCTTCAAATAATCGTGCTCCGGAGGCATGCATCATCATTGTAAAACTGTGCTCTGCAGATAAGAATAATATGGACACGTGAGATGGGTCATAGAATATAGCTCCAGATAATCCATTAGTTTTAGGCGGTTGTGCTTTACAGACAACAGTACTCTGGAAATATCACTATAGTTCATCCATTAGTACATTCATATAACAGTACTACGGAAACTTCCGCAATCTTCACCAATGAGAATGAATACACATCTGTCCTCTTCAGGCAATAGTTCTCTTGGAATATCCATACACTCGACGCAGTAGTGCTTTCCAAATCATGACAGTCGTGGAATATCAATACTTTACACACAAAAGTACTCTTAACATTATAGTATTCCGGGTGTATCAATATTCTTCAAAGAATAGTATTCCAGGCAATCGACAGGATTTCCAGAATCCCATACTTCATATAATGGAGCCGTTAACCTTATATCGAAATACTTCACATAATGTTACTCCTGGGATAGTTCTACTCATCATGGTACATCATTCCATAAATAATAGTAGTTCTCCTGAAATAAGAGTATTATGCTCAAAAAAGGTACTCTTAATATAACAATACTCCCTGCACACTTGTACTGTCCAAATAATAATGCTCCCAGGATACTCATACTCATCCAACCACTGCACTTCGCAACTAATTGTGCTCTTAGTATAAGAGCGCTCCAGGTGATTCATATAGGTTGACTACTAGTACCTCCATAGAACACTAGCATGTGGACTTCCGGACACCCCATCATTGAGGATCCAGAGACATCAGTACTCTCTAGACAATAGTCCTACTGCAATATCAATGGACTTAACATAACAGTACCACATGTGCATCCCAACGCCCCACCACGGTTAGATACGCACACCAGTATTCTGCAAAGAAGAGTACCCCAGGCGTGCTTGTGGTTTTGATGTAACGAAACCATAAGAAATAAAGAGGAAGCAATGCGGGGTGGCGCCCCGAATTAATACCTGTAAAAACTGAAAATGATGCCTAACGCAAAAACATTCGGGCAGATACTCTGAAGAATAATAGGACCAAATAAACCAAAACACCTTGCAACATGAACCGTAACGCAGGCCCCTGAGCTGTGCAGCGTACACAAACGGTATACACCGTAAACCTATTGCTTGCGGAAACCACCCTACACTTCCTCAAGAACCAATACTCCATAAGGGCATCCGATCAGTCGTACACAGTGAAACTGAATCCGCAGCCATGGAATCTGAACCATAAACCGTTAAGATACAGCGGGGAATCCTAAGACTAACGAGATAAAAAATAACAGCAAGAAGCAAAAAGAACGAAGCATATATAAAAAATTAACCGTAGGAACAAAGACTAGGAGGTGCCAGTACACGCTAAGCTACAAGGCTCCCTCTTAAGCCGTCAGGGATAAGCCATGAGGTATAGAGCTTAGCCCCCAAAACCTGCAACCCAAACACTACACCATAGATCCTAAGAACCTAAGGATGATCAAAGTACCAAAGAAGCCTAATCAATAAATCTTACCCACCTAAGATAACTTATCCGGCAATACTAATAAACAGTAAGAAGTAAAAACGGCCCCCCGAAAATACACGGGCACCTGGAGGCGTAAACATAGAGGATACAGCCTGACCACTACACTCAAGAGTGGCACCAGGGGGACAAAGAGTAAAGCATTAATCCTGAACATTAAGGAATACAGAGTGAACAATAAAACATGACACACCACCAGACCGCCATAAGCCGACTGCGCGATGCACTGGATAAAACACAAATGAGACAGGTGCTTACACCCTGCAACTTAACTGGGTACACTAAAGGCCTAGAAACCAAAGAATACAGGTAAGACCTATAGAGAAAAATGTACTCTTTAACAGAACTCCATAAAATTGCAGCCCCCAGAATTACAGGAACCTAAGCCAAGGAGGAGCGTAACAGAGGGAGAGCAGGCCTAAGCAATAATGGGAGCAAGATAGAGCCTCAAGCAGGAGGCCGACAGCACAGCTTAAGCAGTACGAGATAGAAAACATATAATAAGGGAAAGGGACAAGGACTGACAAACTACTTCAGTGGTATACACTTCCAATCTCTACGCCTAAGCATTGCATGTGCCCCACAGTGCATGTAGCATGGAACTTACTTCATCATCACTGAGCAATAAGCCATACCCGAGGCCCCATAGATGTTAAAGCCCAGGAATTAAAACAACAAGAAGAGGGCTCAGACTCCAATGCGTAAATCCAAAATGGAAAGCTTAATCATTCTGGGCTAAGAGATACAGGCTAATAAATGATACCTAAGAAGATAAAAGTACCTGCAACAACAATAACCAAAAAATACACAAACCGAACAATGGGAAGTCACCTCCTAAACAATAAACTCTGAACTTAAAGGAATAGGCTCGCACCCTGAACATGGAGGCTACATGTACACGTTAGCGTCAAAGCTGAAACTAAACCCCTAAAACATTAAGTCTTAGTGGAAAGAGGAAGCCTCGAAATTATAACCCTTACCCCGAAGAAAGTGAACACGCAAATTCAAGAAATTATAACTTGAGCATAACGAGTAGAAGAGGAAAAATGGACCCACCATGGCAGCCAGTGGAGGAAAAAGAATAATCGGGAAGCAGTAGATAATGAAGAAGGAGCCTAAGGCATAGGACTGGAAATAGTCCCTAACAGCAAAGAATCAACTGAAAAGCTATGAGCGTAAGCCATAGAAGCTACAGAAAGCGGCGCCCGATAGACTTGAGTCCCCTACATTACAAAATATAAGTGCCCGCTTAAATCCGAACCACCGCAAGCCGAAACCCTGACCATCCATGCTTCGAGGACAATTCTAAATCAGGAAGGTTAAATCTCCGAAGCTGGGTCATAAAGTATGAAATCTAAGCCTACACCCTAGGGCCTAACAGCTACAACCAACGAACCAGACCCCGGGAAAAGCATAAATCCTCAGCGTCCGACCGGGAGAACTACGAGGAGCATATGGTCCATAGGGGACAAATTACGAGGGGATAGATGATAGAATCCAAGAAGTAACACCCCAAAGATCAACCCCCGGGGGGTTAAAATAGGGAGGATGTACTAAAGCCAGAGTCGGAGAAGATAACATAGATATAGAACTCTGATATAAGCCATAACCAATAGGGGTTGGCAGTACACTCAGGTGATAATAATCAAACCTGAAAGCTAGACTATATACCAGTGCACCCTAAGCAGGGCAAAGTCAAACCTATACTCTCGACTTCGAAAGATAACAAATAAATGTTAAACAACACCCCCAACCACCTGACCACTGAAGGAAATACCCTAGACACAGAAAGACTAAAAATAAGAAAATACAAATTACAACCTAAGGGGCTCAACAATTAACCCTTAGCCTATACCTTCAAAGATGCGAACTCAACTGTAACAGGGAAGAAAGAAGACACCGACACGCATCAGTCACCAGGACATAATCGAAAAACGATAGGGCCTACGTCCCAGAACCGAAACAGCGGATACTAAAGATATGAAATGACTCAAAAAATGTGAGGTGGAATCCTAGTCCATAAATCCTGAGACCTCAAGATGAAACCCTGGATATCTTAGCAATAAACTGTAAAAGATTTTAAGGAGGGACAGGGGAAAAAGGGCAATGAAATCCAAGTGGCTGAGGAAAACAACAGAGTACCGAAAGCCGAGGATTGACACCTCCCCCCCCTACGTGAAGACACCACCCTAAAGCTCAGAACCTAAGGACACCGTAATCGTAGAAGTGAGGATAAGAGTCCATCGTCTAAAAAAGGAAGAATCCCAATTCCAAAACTCGAAACCGAAGGGTAAACTTACAAGATAAAACCAAAGGGAAGCACAAACCCCGAATACGTGAACTGTAGACGAAGCACCCGAACCCCGGACGGTACAGCCTGGAGTCCAAAAGATAAAACACTAGACCCTAAACCCTAAATTGTATTTCCTGAGTAGTAAAAGAGAGGTGTGACCCCACAAATATGAAGGCTAAGGTTAAAAATAAGTCCCCAATAATAGAAGAGTAAGACCTACCTGATAAAATCCGGAAAAATGGAAGCTAAATCGGAAACAAAAAAATCATACACCATAAAAAATAATCTCTGAGGCATGAGCCACACACATCTCAACCCTAAGGAATCCAGCCTCGAAACGAGGCCCTGGATCAATGATTCCGGAAACTTTGCCCCTAGTCCCTAACCGCTAAGTCATACACCGTAGGCCCTACAGCGTAAGAACCTAGACAATCGCCCTAGCGGATCCAACGTGAGGCTTAAGACGTAAACACTCAACATGGAACAATGAGGGAGAAAACCAGAACCCAGAATCCTGGTAGCCACCCCCAAAACATTCGAAGTAAATCACATCAGGGTGGCCAATAACATGCACCCAGAAGGATAAGGCATAAACGAAACATATAACAGGGGAGGCAGAAAAACTGTAGCCTGCAGGCTAAACGTTAACTATTAAAGCTTGAAGGCTAAACCTGAATCGTAAAGCCTAAACGGAAACTATAGAGCCTAAACCAAAAAACTAAAGTCAAAAACCTGAACCCTGAACCCTGAAGCCTAAAATCTAAACCGGGAAGCCTAGACTCTAAAGCTCTAGACGAAAAATCCGAAACCTGAATCCTTAAACCCCTAAATCCTAAACCTGAACCCTAAACCCTAAACCATGAACCCTAAACATAAACCCTGAATCGTAAACATAAAGCCTGAACCCTAAATCGAATCCTAAAACCTAGAACATCAATTCTGAACCCTAAATCCTAAACCCCAAATGCTCAATGCTCAAGCCTAAATCCCAAATCCAAACCTCTATCCCCCCCCCCGCCCCCTCCGGTGCCCGTCCCCATGCCCATTAACTTCCACCATAAGCCACCCTTGGGTGCGTGTCAGGCTTAGACAACCTCCTCTTTGGCCTATAAAGACCACCATACAATCTATAGAAACCATAGAAACTGGCGATTGCGAATACCACGGCCACGCCTACCCCTACCCCCCCCCTGA
>NW_008481961.1:0-594 GCF_000524495.1 Plasmodium inui San Antonio 1
GTTATGAGGCCTTCACATAAAAGCATTCCTGCGACACTGTACATTACAAACAACATTTCCGCTAGAATCCTTGCATTGTCCATATGCAAGTATTTGTGCCGCTACTGTATTACTCCGCCAATAATACATTCGACACAGATATAGCGCTTACACCTGGGCATGATTAATGGCCTGCTCTTTTCTTTAGAATGTAGCCCTCAATTCTTCACATAATACTATTTCATAGAGATCTATACTCATCAATGACTGGGGTCGTCCAAATAATAGGAACCGAAAGTTGGAACACATAGCCCGGAATTCACACACATCTGCACTTTCGATGGCCAAATTGTAGGAAAATCCCTATCTTTCAAAGGACGGTTTTTGAGAATATCCGTATCCCTCATACAATACTGTATTTTGAATATGATTGCGCTCCACAGAATGCCACTTCTCATTTTCCTTGCTCTCTAGATATAATATGAGTGCAGGGACAATAATTTCTTTCAAATGAATGTGCTACAAGCTCTGTCTTAGTTGTAAAATATTTTCCCTTCCCTACAATAACAGCATAACCGGTAAACCTATACAATAATATTCCTGATATCTCTGTGT
>NW_008481961.1:2859-3487 GCF_000524495.1 Plasmodium inui San Antonio 1
GTTGCCGTAGTACCTCCGTATGGGGGGTACACTCCTGTGGGCCACATGGATGTGTGAATTGCACGATTACTTGAAGAACAGTGATGTTATGTACAAAGTAGTTTGTCCTGATAAGTAAAGCCGTCCTTGGAATAGCAATATTTGAGGGGTGCTCATGTTTGTTTAATGGCTGGATGATATGACTTGGGCGATTCTGCAGATCCCACACGTGGGCTCCAATGATTTTGTTTAAACAGTAGAGCTATGCCAGGGCCACTATAATGTTAACCGTATTATAGTGTCAAGAATACTGATTTTCGAGGTGAGTCATTATTCGTAGGGTAATATTCTATGAAGTGCATGCATATTCTACAAGAGCAGATGACAAGGAAGTATTGATGTGTCCCCATTTCCCCTGTTGACGAATGCGGAAATTTTTGTAGTAATGTTATATCAATGTATTAATGGTTGATCTATACTGATATCTGCAGAGTACTGTTCCTTTAGGAGCATAGTTCTACAATAGATATGGCTCATCTGCAGCCTTGTCTTGTGAGCGTACTCATATCTCCCTAGTGTGATGTCTTGGAGTTCACAATTGTGGTGGGATTCTGGATACTCCCCATGCACAATTATTAGAAGAGGTGGA
>NW_008481961.1:5247-6566 GCF_000524495.1 Plasmodium inui San Antonio 1
CCAAGTCATGAATACTCGTTCAGCAAATATCCTGTTCAAATGGAAGTATTATCCACACAACACTACTGTAAACAGGACGGTACTTCTTGTATTATCGTACTCTATCAAAGAATCGTACTCCAAGAGTAATCTTACTCATAAAGGCAGAACACTTCACACATCATGCTTCCGTCTGTATAATAGCACTTCAGGTGATCCATATAGCTCCACTACTCGTACCTTTATAGAATAGTAGTATGCGGATCTCCAGACTCCTCATCATCGATGATCCAGACACATCAACACTTCCCAGACAATAGTTATACTGGAATATCCGTGCAGTTCACACAACACTCCTATTCATATAGTGAAGGCATAAACCTTGAATCCTTCACATACACTGGTACATGGATGACTGTATTCCTGACATCATAATAGTACACGTATAACCCCGCCCATCACTACCAAGGAAAATCCACACCAGTATTGTACAAGTAATGGTACCCCAAGTGTATATCCTTTGTTCAAATACCAATACAATAAGGGTGTTACTACTCTCTACATATAAGTATTACGGACACCTGGATACGCTTCATATACAATAACACTGGAGGATATCCTTACCCTTTACACAGATGTGTTCTTCAAATAAGGGCGCTCCAGCTACAAGGAGACTTTTCAGATAACAATCCCCCAGGATATCCCTGCATTTCACATAGTACTGCATTCAAAATGTTGGTGGACTTCACAGAATGGCACTCTTCATCTATTGGAGCCATCCACACTGAATCACCACTGGTATATTTGTGCTCCTCAAATAAATCTGCTCCAGTCGGTTTGGAGGGTTCAAATCAGTTAGTTGGTCCTACATTACTTGTATAATCCCTGAACGCTGATATAATACTACGGCTGGTACACCCCTATATTTCACAAGCATGGACACTTGCGACATGATGCAGCAATTTACACAGTTGTGCCCCTTATATAAGATTATAGCACGTATATCTGTGAACTTCATCCAATGATTTCATTCATATAATAGTATTCTTGAAACACACATACAAAGTAGAAATAATGTTAGATTTTCCATGTTAGTACTATTTAAATCATAGTAATCCGGGTACAGTTGTACTCATCCCCACGATGCTATTTCTTCCATATCAATACTTGGAACACATGCGGACTATTCATATGATAGTATTCTGGGAATATTAGCACTTGAAGTTAGAAAGTTATTTTCACACAAGCGTAATCTAAGGATATCTTTAGACTTGGTAGAGCGGTGCTGCTAAAGTCATGAAGCATCACGTAATGCACTACTCTTCATATAATAATACTCC
>NW_008481961.1:6576-15495 GCF_000524495.1 Plasmodium inui San Antonio 1
GTTTTAGATACGACTAATTGGAGAACGTGACTAATTGAGGAATCATGATTTATGTGTAATATTATCTAAAAAATATCGCTCCCCCCAGGACTACGGGCCTGTGAAATGTACGCTTAGAATAGAATCCTATTATATGAACCATGCTTCTATACCTCCAGTATTATTTTGTGTACTGTATACATGTCTCCTGAATATTATTCTGCACCAGGTTCATATTTTACAGTTTTTTTATTTGTAGATTATTATTGGCTGAAGCTAACACATCTCGATCGGGACCCATGATATCAGGAACATAATCGTGCGGGTTCTATGACTAGAATACATTTATATGGAAAATTTAGGCGAACGGGTGCTATTATTTGAAGAATAGAACGATACGAAGGATATACACTTCCTTGGAAGACTAATATATAAGGAACACATTTTTCGCGACCATTATTAAGTATGTGAGAAGGAGACATTTCTCTAGAGTAGCAATGCATAAACAGTAGGAGAATCACCAGAGTCCCTATTGTGGAGTCGTCAAGATTTAAAGCAGGAAGCACCATAATTTAAAAAGAGATATTTAGTAACAGATAATAGAGTGAATTCATCGGTATTCTTGGAGGGGTTCCAATCAAGAAGCGTTACACATATGTAAAAGATACGAGATGCCTCCGGTATATTTGTATTAACTGTAAAAATTGCCTTACAACAAGTGTTTAGAGGATAAGCTTCTGTCAAGGGTATTATTCTATGTAGAACAGTGCTGTGTGAGGAGGAAAATTGTTTAAGATAATACAAAGGTTTAGAGAGTCGAATTCCATGAGGAGGACGGCAGTTGTCAAGATCATACCATTTCACCAATACACTGGCCTGTAAAATAATTCCATTCCAGGAATACTCATATACCAATCCTAAGGCTATTCATGCTGTATAAGAAACTGAGGGATACTATCACTGAAAGGGGTTTCAAGATACCGAGGGTGCATATATATAGGAACAACTTTTTATAGGCAAAGTAACACTGTAAATACAGTAATACGTCGTGAACTGTGATTATTCCTTCTCAATATTATTGTAATATAGATTCAATAATTATCCGGGTACTATTAGGAAAAAATGATTACGGAAGATTTGCACACCTGCCTTAATCTGTAGTATTTTCCTCTTAACAAGACTCGAAATTGATGCGGTACTATTAAAATATAAATATTATGTAAAATGAAAGATTAAAATTCTTATACATTAGGGAGGAATAAGAAATTATAAGAGGAATAGTACTATATAGAACGAGCTGTTTCTCGTGGAAAGTTAGGAATAATAATAACATGGAACGAGCGAAGAGAATAAAATGAGCATAAGAATAAGAATACACATAAGATATTAAAGAAGCATTAAACCAAGGAGGGGGAGGAGCAACCATATAGCAGCGGAGGACTATAATAGAATGTATATACGAATACAACTGACATATTTGAGGAAATTATCTACTTCAAGAAACGAAGAGAGATATATGTAAGACCATATAAATACACCACAAACGAGTGGGGATATCAACATGACGATCAGAGTGGAGATGCTTAAGAAGGAAGTTACATAATTAATACACACAAAAGAGACAACGCGAGAGGAAAGGATACAGGGAAAGATGCTCAGGGGATGAACATTAGACACTACCCCCAAAGCATAGAACCCAAAAACACAGTAGGGGTGACACATAAGGAATACTGTGAGCACCAGATCCTTCCCTCTGACAAAATAGATATATGAAGTCGAGGGTTTCATGTTTTCTAACATATAGGCAAAGGAATAAGGACAGATAATATCTTGAATCTGTGCTGAGTTCATGGAATATAGTAAGCCGTACAATAACTTCATTTTTGTCTCTATCTAAGACTATAGATGATGCTATAACGGGCGTCTCCTTATTCACCACAGGAGGATGTAGAATGTTAAGTGGTATTCATAACCCCCTTTTATGCATAAGAGAGTATAAACATATACGATGAGTACATTCCCCTATTGACATGAGGACATGTCCTATAAAGGAGTCTTACACCACGATAGAGTTATAAGATTCTTCTGAAAAATGGGGAGAAGTCAATAAATACATGATCATTTCGGCAGTGATATGCTTTTTATATTAGTCTTAATTGTAATGATATATGGATATATACCAAATAATAGACAAATTCCCTCCTTTAATGCTGAGTCGAATAGTTTTATAAGCATATTGTGTGTTATTCCACATGATTAATTAACCCGAATTTGAGAAAAAATTCGTCAATTGTTGTGGGAATAATTTGAGTAAAAAGGGGAATATTTAGGTCTCAATACATTATCATAATGTACGTTTACCCACCACATGCCAGAGGAATAACTATTTAAATAGCTGGATACAGAATGTTGTGGCTTATATGATATTTTCTTTGCTATATAACATATCGTGAGGGAGGATATAGAAGCAACTGTCGTAACCTTCTAGGCAGTAAATAAGGAAGAAGATATAACTTAGGGGGGGAGCATCATATAATGGTTAGGAATTTACTAATAGGACATAGTCTATATTATAAGAGAAATAGAGGGACAACCCAAGGAAACAAACGAGAAGAAGGAGGAATAAGCACCAGACACCATCAATCAACAGGGCCAGGATAAGAACTCAGAAACCTCATTACCATGACATGAGAACAGGAATGTGTACGAAGATTCATTCCAACTAGCAGAATAGAGCTATTGAATCCCAATCTTAATCTTCCCTAAAGTGGATAACCTAATTATCCAACAAATAGAATTATATGACAGAACAGGATTACTTAGGTATAGTCCATGGTAGTATGATTCCGTCTCTGTTTGTATTTAGTACTATAGCCTGAATGACAAGAGCAAAATTATTATCAGTTAGGAAACAGACTAATCTGTCCACTCCTAGGAGTCTTTCATTGTATGCATAGATGCCTGTAGCCATTTAGAGTACGCGAAATTATTACGTTTCTTTTTCGCTTCTATCATAATTGATATCGCAATTATGCGTCATATATATTGGGACACAGAACAAGTGATGTAATTATGTACTTGTTCCATACGGACAGAAGGTGTGTCATAGGTTTTGTGTTAATGCCTTTGAATATCCCTTTTCTCCTGATTGGGAAAAAGGTGGGTCGAATTTTTTGGCATCGCTTCAAATAGGAGTTTTTTTTTCTTTCTTTATTCTGTTTCTTACTAGTGATTTAAGAGAACGGAAGAGTAAAAATATTTTTCTAAATGCTAAAGTCCCGCTTGTTTTTATATATGTAATATTGTAGTTGCTGTATGCAAAATCGTCACCCATGGAATGGGTACGTTGACTTTTAAATCCCCCCTAATACCAATAATTTCCAGCTGAATTATATGAACAATTGCAAGAATAACAGTTTCCGAATAATACCTAATCAATCTTAATGAAAATTAAAAAAGAAAAAGAAGAAAGGAGAAAAGGGAGACCAAAATATATTTGATTTTAGCCATGATAAAATAACTTACAAAGAGCCAAAGCATATTAACAAATATAACTACATAGGAATGGATAAAAATCAAGGAGAAGGAAGAGTGTGTCAGGATGCCGGAACATAGTTAATTTCCAACATTCACGAGGCATTCCATTGCATTATTACACAGATTTGGTATAACACGTAATATAATGATTTTAAGGCGTCAGAATAAAACTCCAAAAATTATGGAAAAAGCCCGGTTATAGTTCATGATGATTTCGAAGACGTCATTTGGAAAGGACAATCAAACTATAACTGAATTTATGACATGATTTAACCAGCTAATTCTGACCTCCAATTGTACACTAAGCAAAAATTCCCGTGAATGACCCCCTGTGTTTTACTAGGAAATCATTGTAATGGGTTAGGAATTTATTCATCTCTGCTCATAGATATCATTGCAATATAAAATATGATAGTGGATGTTCCGTGCGCCACGCTAAATATCCAAATACGAAAGGGGAAGGGAAATTATACCGCGCAATCGGCGAACAATATTCAATACGATTAATTTAATTCCGAGTCAATTCCGACCCAGAAGTAATAAATAGAAAAAGGGAAAAAAATTCCACCGTTTTGGTTTCATTTGCATCATTCAAATGGCGGGTAGTGATTCAGAAAGATCAACACATGTCCATCACGTCTAATGTTTTTACATAAGTTGCACACACCCAAAAAATGGAGGGGAGTGAGGCGGCGAATTTTCCATTCGTGTAAATATATTCCGTGTACTCGCGTGCAAAGCAAATAATAAACCAGAAAAAGGAAAGGAATTTTCATCGCATTTAGTTTCATGCTAAAGGACACCCAACAAGGACAATATCTTCAAAACAACAGTATGGACGAATGATTCACTCGTATAATATGGTTCCGAAAATGCGGGTGGAAGGAAGTAATTGACAGCGTAAATGCCGAACGACTGTTCAACCGAATTAATGTCTTTTAAAGTAATTACCAGACAGTGCAATAATTTGCACACACAAACAGGAGTGTTTCAATGGTGTAATGTCATTCCGTGGATTTCGGGGCCAAAAAATAGTTAACATAATGAAGCAAACACCAATATTCGACAAATTTCGTTTCATTAAAATTAATTACAAAGCGAAAAAGAAGGGAGGAAAAAAATTTATTCCGCCATTAGTGTAACTGGAAAAAATAAGAGGTGAAAATTATTTTACACACAAACAACCAAAAATGTTTCACTTGGGTAATGTCATCTCGAATAATTACGAAAGAAACAATATTTTGCACCCAACAAAAAACAAACTTTTCCCCATATAATGTCATTCAAATTAATTACCAGGGGAGCAATATTTTACAAACAATAAGAAAAGAATTCTTCACTCATGTAATGTCATTCCACTTGATTACAACCGAAGTAATATTTAGCAAATAGAAAAAGAGAAAGCGTTTAACGCGTTTGGTGCAATTGGAGTTAATTACCAAAGGAGAAATATTTAGTAGACGCGAAAAAGCGTATGTTACCAACATTTAGTGTCAAACACAATAATTAAGGAATAAGAAGTATTTTGGACAGAAAGAAGAAGAGGTGTTTCCCCCATTTAATGTCAATCCAATTAATTACGACAGGGGAAATATTCACGACAACAAGTAGGACAAGTGTTTAACCCGATTAGTGTAATTTCAGTTGATTACAAGGAAGGACAATATTTAGAGAAGAAGGAACACAACGTGTTTAACACGATTAGTGTCATAAAGACTAAATAACAAACAAAAAGTTTTTAAGGCGGACGCAAAAAAGGAAGTGTTTGCCCCAATTAGTGTTATTTCAAATCTTCTAATACCAGAAAATAATGAGTCCGAACAAGGAAGAGAAGAGAAAGACACCCAACAAGCCCACAACTCCAAAGAATTCTCCGACGAAGGATCAATCCCAGAAACTGACGGAGGAGGATTTAAGCCGTATGGTTTGGATTCAAGTATCAGAGGAAGGATTCGACTCAGACGACGGATACTTACCGCCGTATACCATGTGCCTGGATCTAGAAAACCGAAGAAAAGTATCCGCAATACCAACAGGGGACCTCATATTCCCAAAGAATTTTATTGAAAATAATTATCAGAAGAAGAGTGAGACAGAGAAAAGTAAAGAATCCCTCCCTTCCTTTCAAGCCAAGGATTTGCCAAAGAGTGGTAGATGAACCTAAGAGACAACAGAATCTCTCCCCCGAGTAATATTGTTCCAGGAACTAACAGGGGGGAATTTGGCAAGATGCGAAAAAGGAGGACATGTATTCGACTCTTAACATTATTCTAGGAATATAGCAAACAGGCATTAAATAAACTAAGGGGAAGATGGAGGATGGAATTTGTCATGTTGCATATTTTATACACATCGTACGACAAATCCACTCTTGGAAGTTAGCTGATCATTCATGTCCTAAGAAGAGGGCCAAGAAGAAGGAATATGCCGTTTCAATTCTTACAGTTGGTCATTCATATTATTATGGAATGATACCGTAAATTTGTACATTATAGTGATCATTCTTTAGTTTTGTCCTTTGATTGTGCCATTCAATAGATATCTTTTTATGCATCCTTTAAGAACCTAAACGAAAAAATTGTTTCGTAGAAATATTTTCCCAAATCATGAGAAATTGAATTACTTCTAAGGAAATAATAATGATGCATTTGGAATTAGATGTTCGGCTAGTATTTAGCATTAATCTGAGATGGTGTTCCTATGTTGGTTAAATAATGGGATGCCTAACCTCATATGTTAAGAAAAGTTCATACTTATGACCTCCGCCTACGATAAACTGAGGGGCGTGTATAATCAGGAGGTTTAATTTGTAGAAAGTTGTGTGTGACTTTTAAAGCTCGTCCTTAGACCCCATTGTTATTTAGGGTAGAGAAGTGAAATGCATTATAATTATAAAACTTGTTCTCTGAATTATATAAGAAGGTCAATGATACTCTTGGTAAAGCTGTACTTATGTTTGGTCGAATAATTAAAGTTATCCTATGAATTTCTCATCTAGCTTTCTTATACGTGTGTCCCCTAATATTTACTCGCAAACCATGTTAGGGAATCATACGTAGTGGAGTAATCCTATGGCAGCTGTAAGATCATAGAATTGGAGGAAATGTAAATAAGTCTCAAGAAGAGGCCAACAATCATTTCTCTATAAGCAGTATGCCTAGTCATAAGGAAGTTAAGGAGGAAACACGGGGCTATATATAAAAGGGCACCATCATTAATAAGAATTCCTTTTTCCCTAACATAAAGTAAAAACAGGCCCAAACAAGTAAATGATCTATAAGATTACTCCTGACTTGACATACAGGAAGAGAGATTCAAATAAATAAGAGAGAAGAATAAATAACCCTCATGGTGTGGATAATGCTTCGTTACATGAAGATAATAAAGAGAAGTATTAACTTTGTTAAGTATTAGACGTAATAGCAATATAAACTGGAGTAAAATTAAAGTATCAAATTAACTACCCAGCGAAGTATTGATTTATTGTCAGCGAAGAAGTAGAGAAACAGGAGAAATTACCATTAGAGAAAGTTCGATAGCGGATATTTGATAAAATTATTCCAGGGGACAGAATTTTCAAAGCATGCTTCCTTTTAAACAGCCTCGAGTGTAAAATTTATAAGGAGTTAAAAGCGTAGTACCAGTAGCGACCTGAGGCATTAGGAGGGTTATTGAGCCTATCGGAATCCATACCAAATGTTAATTGTAAAGTGGTATTCCATGCTGTTAGTTTTCTGCAGAAGAATTCAGCAGCACAAAATATTCCGATCAACTAAAGGGAAAGAATGCTTTACCCGTTAGATATTCTTCAGGAAAAACGCGAGGCAAAAAATAGTTAATCAAAAAAGGAGAACACCACTTTTACCGACGTTTAATTTTATTCCAGGGACTCTAGTCGGGGCCGATTATTTAAGAGAGCCGAGGAATGAGAGAGTGTTCGGCCCATAAAATCTTAACCGATAACCTGCGTTCGTAACATGAACTGCAAAAAGAACCAAGGAAAATGAAGTTTCATTCGATGAGTTGTATTGAACTCCTCAGGGAGCAAAGGAAGAATTAAACAAATAGCAAGGAAAAAACATTCCATACAATTAATTTAATTCAACATAATACGGGGCCAGCGAGTAATCAATAACGGAGAGAACAGTGGTTCCACAGTTTTGGGTGTCTTTGAATAATACCAATAGCAAGGAGTAATGGAGAAAGAAAAGGAAGAGCAAATGTTCAACACGTCTAATCTGATTGAGGAAATTCCACAAAAAAGGAAATTAAAGAAAGGTCAGGGAAGGAATGTTCCAGTCGTGTAAATTTATTCCGTATATTCGGGTGCAAGAAAAATAATGACCCAAAAAAGGCAAGGGGATGTTCACCCACATTAGTTTGACTCCAACAAGCAGACAACAGACACAATATATAACAAAACACGACAGGGGAGACTCTTTCACGCGTATAATGTTCTTCCGAAGATGCGTGTGCAACAGGATAATTACAGCACCAAAGAAAGAAGATTGTTCAAATCTTTTGGGGCCATTCAGAATAAGTAACAGCAGCGGCAATATTTTCCACACAAGAAAAGGAGAATCATTCACTGGTGTAATGTCATTACAAAAATGCAGGTGTGGGAAAATAATTAAAGAAATCAAAAAAAAGCCGATGTTCGAACCATTTAGTGTCATTAAGAATAATTAACCCCCAGGGCAATATAGTGCACCCAGCAACAATAGTGTTTCAATCGCGTAATGTCAATCAGGAGATTCCGGGGGAAGGAAATAATTAACGTAATGGAAGAAGAAGCAATATTCAACGGCATTCGTTTCATTAAAAGTAATTACGTTGCGAAAGTAATAGGAAGAGGAAGAGTAATTTATTCCGCGGTTAGCGTAACTGGAAATAATGAAAAAGTGAAAATTATTTTAAACCCACACAACAAAAACTGTTCCACTTCTGAAGCGTTATTGCGATTAATTACGAAAACAACAATCTTTTGCACAAACCAAAAAGAACCTCTTTCCACAATTTAATACCATTTAGATTAATTATCAGTCGAGAAATATTTGGGAACATAACAAGAAGATTTGTTTAACCCGATTAGTTTCATTCCAGATAATTACGGAGGGGGAAGTATTTTGTACGAAACAAAGAACAACTGTTTACGCAAATCCATGTCATTCCAATTAATGATCAACAAGGAGAAATTTAGGAAGACAACAAAAGGCGTTGTTTAATCTGATTAGTGTGATTCAAATAAATTACGACGAAGAAAATATTACTTCTCCCAAAAAAAGGAAGTATTTAACCTGATTACTATTATCCCAATTAATTCATCGAAGTGCTATATTTAGCGAATCAGGGAGGAGGAATGTTTAAACCGATTAGTGTCATTTGAAGTAATTACAAACAAAA
>NW_008481961.1:16080-23465 GCF_000524495.1 Plasmodium inui San Antonio 1
GATCCGCCTGGATATGCACGCAGTAGGAAGTAGTAGCACAGGGCCCAACAGAGGACGATTTATTCCCCCATTAGTTTTATTCAAGGTAATTATCAGGAAAAAAGTAGCACAAGGAGAAGTAGTAGATCCCTCCATCACTTTTAGGGAAAAAATTTCCCCTGAAAAGAAGAAGGCCACTAAGAAACGGAAGACAAAAACCTCCGAGTAATCTTATTTCAGAAAATTGCAAAGGGGGATTTGGAACCCTGAAAAGGAGAGGAAGATGTATTCACCTCATAATTTTATTATAGAAATATTCCCATAAAGAAATAATTATCCTAAAAGGAAGAGGAAGGATAGGATTTATCATGTTGCATCTTTTCTTCAACATGGAACATCTCCCCACTCCTCGGAATAGGGTCGTGACTGATGTCATAAAAAGGGAGCATATAGGAGGGTACCTGCTGTTTTATCTCATACATGTGCTGATTGATATTATAGTGAACAACTAGATTCCATCTGTACCTGACAGTGATGATTTTTTAGTTGTGTCCATTGATTCTCCATATAAATAGATATTTCGTTCTGACTAATTTAAGAACCTAAAGGAAAAACTTGTTTCGTAAAAATATGTTTAGAAATCATAAAAAATTGGATTACTCCTAAGAAGCTGATAATGCCCCATGTGGATATATATATTGGGGCAATATTTAGCATTAATTTAAGATGGTGTCTCTATGCAGGTTAGATAAGGGGATGGCTAACATTGTATCTTAAAAGACCTTGGTACTGATGGAATCCGCCTCGGAAATGCTGAAGGGCTTATATAGTCAGAAGGTTTAACCTGTAAAGGAGTGTATGTTTGACCTCTTCATATGTATCTAACACTCCATGTTATATATATATGCCTATGTGAAGGTATATCAATATAATCATAAGAATTGTAGGGAAATAATTAAGTGCTCGAATGTTCTATATGTTATGAAAAATTGTGATAATGAGTCAAACTGACACTAATATAAGCCAAAAGGTATGATACGCACTTCGACTACTCTCTATTGCGATATAATATTTTGCCCCTCCTAAGAAGTCCGGCGGAGAATCTTATTCAGATGAGGATGTGGAGAATTTTAGGGGTGTTCCTCCCCCGGTTTGGTAGTTTTCTTTTCTTGGTGACTCTATATTCCAATAGTAAAGACATGAATTTCTGTGTGCCTTTATAAAGGTTCAAGGATGGTTTAGGAAGGAAACTGCCTGGGTATCAACCCACATCCAAGGGGGTTAATCCTTCTACTGTCTTGAACTAACGACTATGGTACAATCAATAGTCAAATACTGTCACAGAGAGTCTTGATAATAGAGAAGGCATAGAATACAGTTACAAATACTAGGATAAGAAATATGAATAAGACATTAACATTAAGAAAGGCAAGGTACAAGACACGCTGGTTCCCTGTTGTTACAGGGATGGTCTATACAGGTGAGTAGGTAAACACCGTTATACCGATCTCTTTACGGAAAACATGGAGGGATCCAGTTAGATCCCATGTTATAGGACCGTAACTCTAACAGTAGAATTACAAACACGAATATGCAAGAATGAATCCTAGACTGGGATTCCGCGCCCCCTATTGAACAAATAGGGAATTGAGTAAATTTGCATCGAGGATTGTGCAAGAATGAATGATTCATTGGAATGAGGAAGAAAGTATACGACGTGTAAGAAATCCTTGTATAAGTAATAATTAAATAATCGATTGCGTAATTATTTCTTATAGACAAATAGAATTCATTCCTGTGGAAATCCTATTTTCTAAAGGAATATAAATAGTGAAGGCTGCAGGATGAGAAAATACAGATGGTATTCGAATATGGATGTAATAGTCGTATATATTAATTCATACATTATATAGCAGTAGGAAAAAGTGTCTCTTCCTGATGAAGTAATAAACTGAATAAGGAGAAGTAGCTATATGATTCCAACTATTCACACCTCATTAGGGGGGACATCATCTTCCTGTAAAATGATTTGTGGGAAGCCATTATATATTAGTGTGTATCCAGACGCCTCACCTGAGATGTAAGCAGGTCTAACTCCAACAATAGTTGCTGAGTATATACGGATCGGATGAAATACATGCTATTACAAGAGTAGCAGATGAATAAGGCCGGATCATTTAGACAGTGCCCCCATGTGCATAGGATCATAACATGTACAAAATGTGTTAAATAACTGATGAGCAGAACATTCCAGAGGAGTAATAAATATAACGAATCTGAGTTAGTACATCAAGAAGCGTTCTAAGTGTGTATAAACTCCAAAAATTATAAGCGAAAGGCTAAAATAATGATGGTTAATTACAGAGGCAGTATCAGAGTAGTAGCAGGAGGATGACAGAAAAATGATGAGAGTTAAAGTAGAATAGGACCTATATGAATATTTATAATAGTATATCAAACCCAAAGTAATATAAATCGCAGTGAGTAGTAATGGAGTCAAAAGGAATACAAATCAGCAGAATTTTAGGGGGTTTATTCTATTCCCTGCCATAAGATCTAATATCCTAGGATGGCTTCTTGTGATTTTATAACTACAGCTATATAGAAGTTTTAAATAACTTTCTTTAAATTTCTGTTGAACTATAAGAGCTATTATAATAGTTATTATGTCCATCCTAAACGAGAGCGCGAATTATGTGGGAAATATCCGATGCCATAGGGAATGTAGGTATAATAACCTTAGAGTATTCTGTCTGATTGTATCCTATAAAATAATTAGACAAGTATTCATTGTGAAAGGATAAATCAGATTTGATACCAAATTCGTCCTGAAGATTATGGTCCATATCGTAGAACTATTGTAGCTTAGGTTAGGCAGCTGTGAATTAAGATTAGTCAATAAAGTGTACGGAAATGGTTCAATGTGCAATTTACTTCATTTCTACTAGCATCACAAAAGAGGACATTAAAATAAGAGTTTATCGTCTTAAGGGACTCTCAAGAAAATGTCTATGAAAGCATGGTCTGACAAGTGGGCAAAAGTATAGCAAAAAACTGGGCAACCTTCAGTGTTATATGGATTACAACAGCTGAAAGTAACTTACAAGAGCTGGATATAAATAAATCACAAGTATATGGTGGAAGCTGACCGAACAGATTATATTCTTAAGACTAATAACAATAAAAATACAAAACTCGAGGTACATGAAAGACTGAGACAACTTACTGAATGCAATAAGATCAATACAAGCAGATAACTAATAAAGACGGATCAAATAGTATAGAAGAACATATAGGAGAAGCTGAAGACCGTAATGAACCTCAGGAGATGGTTGAGGCTCTCTCCTCCCCAACCGAACCCCCCGTGCAAGCCTACTGCTTGAAAGAAAAACCAAGGGAGCAATCCGGGGCAGTACCTATCCAGTGGGAAGCCCAAATAAGGACAGGTTTTCCTAAAAAAACACTAAGAAGAAGTTATTTTAGTGAAAATCTGTTCTTAGCAGGACAAATTCATCCAAGAGTAGGGAAATAATTCCCAGTATGTAAGTAGTCTCACTAAACAGAAGTCCCTTTGATGTCCAAATTAAGAGGAAAAGAAAGGATACAGCAGTCCAGGAAAACCCGTGTAAACACGAAAGGGAGTTGAAGGATGACTATTTCACTAATTAAGAGAAAGAGGGAATATATAAGGAAAAAGAGTTTAAGACAACTCTACTGCACAATACAGGAGTACTCCCAATAGTAAAATCCAGAACTGAGTCAACAGGGAACAGGCGATATGAATCCAGCAACACTTTCCCAGTGGGGGCTACTCCAAAAGAACAAATGTAACAGGACGTAATGGCATTCCCTATAAACAAGAAAGAGGAGACGCCCCCCCAATAGAAGAAGTGAACCTCATCATATGGAATGGGAAAAATGACCAAGCCTGAGTAGATAAGACGAGATCCGAATACGTATACGAGAAAATTACGAGACAAGAGAGCCAAAGATGACCTCGGAGGCAGATTAAGTTGAGGAACTGGCAATGTTAGGCATTTAGCCTTCAGAGTGATTAATAAGTTTCAGTCAGCCAAAGTATTAAGGACTAGGTCCCAAAATATCCATCTCCCAGAATTAACCCGAAGAGAGTAAAAGAACAGAAACCTAAGAAGACAGAGTATACCAGTAACAACTACCAGTAGAGACCCGAGAAGTAATTAAGAACAGAACAATCCAAAGAAGATCTAGGGAAACCTCAGACTTGCAAAGGAAAGTCAATCAAGGCTCTGGGATAATTTACGAGCAAAAATATCGCAACCCCCCCAACCTTAACTACATATGATCTGGGCTCCCTTATAACGGACATCCCCAAGACTAACAAAGAATTCTAGTTAATACTGATGACCAGTCGAAGAATATATTCAACCTTAATAAAGGAAGATGGAATCAAATATAGAAGCCCAAATGAGTTGGCGAACATTCAGAAGCCAGGAAATACCAGGTGGGCCCACAACTCGGGAGTACTCCATGGTACACAAAAGTGCAATCCTAAAAGGAAGTATTCCTGAGAGGGAAGGCACAGGAAGCCTCAAGAGAGTAATTAATCTAGAAGGACAACAAAGGGCTCCCCAAAGAAAAAATCCACCCCCTATAAAAAGAAAGAGTTAACCTAATCGAAACTAACCCATGCCCAGGCGTCATACCCCAAAAGTACGAAATAAGGTTCACGTATATCAACTAAAATTCGCTAGCCCGTAGGAGTAGTTCAAGGTATCGATTAACAAGTGAACAAATGTAAAAAATATCACCCCTACCGTAATGACCTAAATACTAAGAAGAAGAGTACAACGACAGGAGCAATCTCCTAAGACTCGAAGCAAACAACAAAACCCAAACGAGCATAAGTCTCAAAGGAAATAAAACCTTCCAAAAAAAATCTCCTGCCAAGCGTGCTACACCCGCGGAAAGGGCTTGCTAGGCCCATCTAAGCGCGGAATAGATTAGGATATCAAACAGCAGGAACACGAAATGAATGCAGCCCCAACGAGAGGTGTAAATAGGGGCTCCCCCTAAGCAAGAACATATGTTAGCAGCCGGACGAGTCTGCCAGAACAAACAAGTATTCTAGGGATGAGTAAGAATTCGAGGGAAGAATCACAATAAACCGCCCCTTAAGAGGCCGAAATCAGAATCCTACGTACGATAGATATCTGAGTGTCAGGGAGTGGTGAGCAAATTTCCCCCAACCGACTCACTCACCCAATCGAAGACAAACATTGGAGCTGGAAATACCAGTTCTGAAGAGTTAGGGAGCAAATCTAAAATCCTAGTACGACTGGACGGACGACAGTTTAAACCCCCCAGGGGAAGTATGGAAAGATTAAAGCAATGCCATTAAGGGAGGACTGCTCATAAGGCAGCTGATCAGGGAGAAATATCTGAAAGGAGGAAACAGAAGAGGGATTTATAACCATGGGGCTGGCTAAGAATGTTAATTGGAACTTGCATGATTGGGGCACCACCAAAAATAACTGGGGATATGCAACCCGCCCAGAAACTAAATGTACCAGAAACTCCACAGGCCAATATTGTTATGGAGAGTTAATGAAGCAGGACACCCCCAAATGGGATGGCCTGATTGAGTGGTTGAAAGCAGAGATATCAACCAGCGCCTCCTCGAAGTGGTCGAGAGATTTCGACCCAGATGTTGAAACAAACCTGAAGTGGAATGACAAATCACCATTAAACTGGGGTCAATTGCTCCATACAATAATAAAGCAGATCCAAACAGATCTAGTGGCAGATAATTCCTCCAAAAGCAAAGCATTGTTATGGTCCCGGGGGGACTGGTACACAGTCTTAAACCAAGGCGGTTGTCTAGATGATCCCTGGAACAGGAGTGATGTCGGTCGAGCACTCCTCATAACAATAGTTTGCCTTTTCACAGGGATGACAAGTTCGGCCACCGAAGAGGGCGTAAAGTATCCGGGGAGGGATAAGTTATGTGGTGATGTCGATCAGGCTCTAGTGGGGGATAAACAAACATGGAAACAGTTGCTGGGGAATCACGAACAGCTATCACAAGAGAAAAAATATAATTGTAGGGAACAAGGAAAGTCTAGAGGATGTGAGAGTGCAAGTATGAGTTTAGTTTTAACAGTATATAGAAGTTTGGCTAGTCTTTGTGAGAACTGTGGGCCCTATAGCATAGCTCGATGGGTTAACACCACTAGCGAGGACCAAGTAAACAAAGGGGAGTGGTATTGTGAAGTTAGCAACCGTGTAATACTGTGTGACAAGGCAGCTGCGAAGGAATGGCGAGTAAATGATTTAAGGATGGGCCCTATAACCCCAAACCCCATGAAAGCCCAAGATAAGGAAGCAAAGGAACAGGATCCTGGCGACAGAAGAGGTACCCCACTGGCCACATCAGGTGTACAATCCTCCACAACCTTTGTCCTGGCAGTCAAGAGTCCTACAACAGGGAGCGGCAACTCAGAGCAGGATAAGCAACAGACAGGAGAACCCAACGAACATGACCGTAATGCCTCCTATGAGAAGAATAAGCATACATCAAAGTCGTTTAAAGGAGCAGGGGAAACCGGGGAATCGAGGATGATTGAACAAGCCTCCTCCCAAGACCAGCGTGTCCCTACAAGGAGAGGGCCCAGGGAAGGTTCGGAGATCACCGACTCTGGAAACAGGAGCGAAGAACCAGGGAGTAATAATCTAGGCTCGAATTCAGAAGACTCAACTAAGAAACAGGACCTCTCAAGGCTTCTCACCCCCGAAGAGAGCAACAGTACGAGTATCCAACCCCATATAGGAGCACTAATAGGTGGTGTCATAACAGTTCTATTAATGGGGGTGGCAAGCGCCTATGGAATATTTCGAATTTGCAGAAGAAAAAGCGGGGGAAGAAAAGGGGGGGAAAGGATCAATATTTCAGTCCTTCCTGTTCCGAAATAGGGCAGAGTTGAGATTTAGGTTTCAGGTTGGAAAATGACCCATAGTAATCTGACCCTCCTCCCCAATAAAACTCCATAACATTGTCTATAGCCTTTAATCACAACCGTTGTGTGCAACCTGGGTGCACTAGGGGATCATGTCCACTATAGGATGACCTTCCTTGGATATATTAGTTATACCCCAAACACTATCTTAGGTGTCCATCTGAGTCCAGATTTAGTCTACATTGTGTTAGAATGTGTACCAACTTCCATTTTATGAGTCTATTATTGTGTCCATTATTAGTGATTCCACCCATGTATGGTTGTTAGAGGACTTAAATTGACCCAACTGAGGTAGTCAATAGAAGAATTCTACCACCATAATTATAGACAAGAAAGCGTCTTAGACAAGAAAGAATTGATCTATGAGTCAATCTATGGAATCGAACAACTTTGATGTCATCCATATTGGGA